>NC_039510.1:7129213-7429213 GCF_003672135.1 Ooceraea biroi
ATTTTAAAGTTATAATAAAAAATATTATAAATCACATAGAGAAATTTTGTTAGCGAAACAAAAAAGTATAAAATATATAAAAATAATTTACATATATAAAAATCAAAAGATTATTCTTAATAAAACTTATTACAAATTGCATCGGAACGATGTGTTAGCATACAAAATAATTGATCAAAAACATATAAAAAGAAATTATGTAATACTAATTATTCATATTTAGTTTGAGTTTTGACAAGTTGGGTGTTTTATGTACTTGGCGTATATATTTTTTCTTTTTTAGGATAAACTATATATAAAATTTCATATTTCTAACTTCATCCGTTTTTCGCGATGATTCTCTGCTGCGCTTAATGTTCTGCGTACACAACCATTGTGAAGGAGTATTATACGTTATGACGCATCGTTGTTAAATAACATCGTGTATTTAGGGCATCGTGTATTTGTCTATTTGCACGTTGCACTGTTTACAGTAATAAAATATACTGTCAGAATGACAATAAACACAATATTTGAATCTCGTGACAAGCGTCGCAAAGTTTAGTATTTAGCTACCGTGTAAATAGAGCTGGGGACAAAAATTAAAATTTAAGAATCCACTATTGTTCTGATATTCAGTACAGAATAGAAAAAAAGCCTTTTAACCAAAAAAATTTAACAAAAAAAAAAAAAAACTTTTAAAATTCCCCCCCCCCTTTGTGGTGAACAATATAACTTTACTTTAAAATAAATAATTTTTATTTTATAATTTTATGCAATGAATGTGGTAGCACTCGATGTTATGCAGTGAAATTCGTGGTATTGGTGCAGTCAATCCCTTTCTCACTAACTAATATTTAAATTAAATAATTTATAACACTACAGCAAAGTATTATATTTATAGTACGCCTAGTATAGTACTACCTATAATCTCTGTCTCTTTCTTTCGCTTTCTTTCTCTCGCTCGCTCGCTCGTTAAGAAATTAAAACGTGTATGTGTGAACGCACCTTGAGGGACAAAATCGCTTTGAATGTGTTTGTGCGAGCATACGTACGTGAGTGGTCTGAATTCCATGAAAACCGGAACGTCGCAATTTTAACATAACAATTGCAATATCTCAGGATTGACTGCACCAATTTTATTCGAATTGATCGCGTTCGAAAGTACTGCAGTGCTGTCAAGCCGCTATTTCTCATGCGGCTATTTATTTTTTTGGCTATTTATGTACTTGGCGTCGCGACGCTACCGCGTCGCTTGATAATCTCTTTATGATGATTTAACATTTGTCTTCTGTTGCGTTTATGTTGGCGACACATTGATCGCGATCCTTTGTCGAGATTCGCATAGAATATTATTCTATCTTCGCAGGTAACACTGTATTTATATTAATTGTCCTTGTTACCTTAAAACACATGGTAAGTTCGTATCGTGTAGTATGTTTTGTCAGTTCTCCAACGTATCTCATTGTCTACAGGTACCTTTCCGTATGCAGACATTATCATCTCGAGGTAAATATTATTAAACGTCACTTATTTTACAGATACACAAGTATACAGGTAGCTTTTCTCTTATATGTCTCATGCTTTGATATGATTTCTTTCACATGCATTTATCTATGATAAGCTTGACGGATATTAATCTGTTACGTTCTCATTGAATAGTTATTCAAGTCTATTTTTAGAGATCCAAGCAAACGAATATTAAGTTTAAAAAGTTTTATATCATACTATTACAGTTTTACTATTACACTTTTCATTATTCCAACTACGATTGGAAAACAATCCATACCATTTGATATGAACAACTGATATTCCACGTTTTGCCTATGAATAAAACAAAGACTTATAATTTGACAATGTAACTTGTAGACAATTGGAAGATGACAAAAGATTTCCTGTCTAATCAGCTACACAATTATGCAGTCGACACTACATACCTACTGACAAAATCTAACAATTTGACTTCAAGAGTCGTATTATCTTACATGTTCCGCAAACGATTTTAAATAACTATTATCGTCTTTTGTTACAACAATTTTATTTTCCTTTCATCATGGAGCGATACATATGCAATTGCAATATTTTTTACAACTAGACAACTATGTCTAGTTGTAAAAAAATATACTGATTAAGGAAGTGTTTGAGACATGGGAAGCGCTCGTATGTGATCATTTAAGAGTGGAACATATCAAGTGGAACGTACCCTAAGTTATTATAACATTTTTCGTATCCTACTACTGTCAAATCCTCCAGTGTTTGAAACATGGCAAGCGCTCATATGTGATCATTTGAGAGTGGAACATATCACGCCATGTTCCCGTAATCTAGTAACTAGAAGATAATGTATCAAAGCTGCAGAATTTGTTCTGGTCAATGATAAGCATTTATGTGAAGAAATTACAGCAAGTATATTCGCAGGTACCAAGTACGCTTATCCAATGCGACATTGTATATAATATGATACTCTCATACATTAACTGAACGTTGAGGAGAAAACAGCAATAAAAAATCATAAGAAAAATGTTATAATAACTTATGAAACAAAATTAAAAGAGTAAAAAAGAGTACTGGATCGATTTTCCGGATGGTTACTTATAAGGTGATAACGCAAATGTCTCTTGCGAGAACGTCACGCCTGGCCTGGCCATCTATCGGTCGCTTGGTGAATCAGAGGCGGGAATCACACACACTTGTGTTGATTTTTGTCTCTTGTTCCATAATCGAGTACATTGAAACGTATGATGTAAAAATAATTAATACTCGCAAATTAAGTAGAAATTACTATTTTTTCTATATTAATTATATAATTTCGAATCAATTTAATAAGACACATTTTTCGTTTCTGTGAAAACGTGCAAAATATGTTTTTAAAATTTAGGTCTAAAAACGGTTTCTATTTAAACCGTTTCTTAAATGGTACTTTATGTTTCTTAGACATTAGATACGTCTAAGAAACATATATTAGGCTAACATGTGCTGCCTGGGAATATTCATGATGTTGGTTAGCAGTTTGGAAAATAACAAACAACAAATAATGAAACAACAGAAGGAAAAGTCAGGTACAGCTACCTTTGTCAGAACATATTTCATGTGTTTCATGATAAGAATTGTTATTAATGTGATTTCATAAATGTACTTAAGTGTATTACACGCATGTTTTATAGAATCAGTTAATATGAAACGCTATGTAATAGATAGTGTTAATAACATTGTTATCAATCAAAAATAAGGTATCGTACAGATGTATAAACTTTCTTTGATTTTGTTTTTCGTAGCGCCTTTCTGAATAGTCCAGTATAATGACCACGCTCGACGACATTAGTCTTAGCGAGAAAATAAAGCGGCAGCTGACAAAAGTGGAACGTTTGGAAACAGAAATCGCTTCGACTATTATTCATGGTCAGTTTACACGATCCAAAATATTTTTTAAGCGGGATGATGAGGGATGCCATACAAAGTTGATCGATTTTGAAACAATAAAGTACGACTCGCTGTCAATCGATTTTGGCCGTATTTTCCTCACTAATCTACCTAATGAAGATAATGTATCAAAGCTGCAGAATTTGTTCTGGTCAATGATAAGCATTTATGTGAAGAAATTACAGCAAGTATATTCGCAGGTGCCAAGTACGCTTATCCAATGCGACATTGTATACAACATGATACTCTCATACATTAACTGAACGTTGAGGAGCAACAGCAATAAAAAATCATTAAACGATTCTGCACATGCTTAATAACATCGACAGTTTTGATTGTAAACGTTTTTGACCACGTTTAGTTTACTTTTGTAAATCGAGATTTAATGTTTTAAGTTTAAGAGAACAAGTACAACATTCTTTATTGACTGCATTCTTGCTAAGATGTATCCATGACGTGAAATTTAGTAGTTTTTACAGTCTCGTTTAATAGTTGTGTGTTTCAAAATATAAGTGTCTATAAAATTATGTTCAGATTAAGCGAAGGTAACATTTATGTAGAATGTTTTCTAACACCGAACAAGAAACGTTCGTCCAATGTTTTCAAAAAGTGTTGATTTATTCTGCATTCTGTAAATAAACACATTTAAAAATTTTTTCTGATGTATAGTAAAATTACAACAGAATTTTAAGTAGACCGTACAATTTGTCAGAATTGTTGAAATGTAACAATTGATAAAATCTGAAATTGTAAGAAAAATATAATAAATATGTAATCATCGTGAGTAAACCATTAATTAATTCGTGTTGTTGAGTAATATAGTTATTCATGTTTACGAAGTCGTCACAAGATTCAAATATTGTATTTTATCGCCAGTAATTTTACTAATGTAGCAGAGAATCATTTAGCGCGAAAACGGATGAACTTAGAGACATGAAATTTTATATATAGTTCCCTGCCTGCACTATACGTGCAAGAGACATTCTATTTTGGTCGCAAAGTCACAGAAAAATATGATACGTCTTTCGCACGTTGCCACGACGTAACGTACAAAATAATGTAATTATCTGCCTGTTGGAAGACAGAAAACTTTTTGTGGTTTTGTGATTGATACTTCAAAACTAAATTGCAAATAAATTTATGTTATTCTTAATATGAAATTAAATTTGACACGTAATTGTTACGTCGCAAAGACGTAGCGTAGAATAATATATTCAATATATGTAAATGTAAAAGTTAATATTAGTCTCAGTATCATAGAAGTTATATAAATGATCGTCTGGTTTTGAAACGTTAATTGATTTTTACTGTGTTATATATGTAAAATACTTGACAGACAAATAATGCATGATTATACTTAACAGAAATTTAAATGGACATATATTTTACTAACAAGTAACACTACCCAAGTGCCACTCGCCGATTTTCTTGAAACTTTGCACACACGTAGTACATCGAAAAACATTAGACACGTGTCTTTTTATTTGTGCTAACAACGCATTTTAAGGTTAGAAAACGCATTCAAAAATTTAACACTCTATAGCACAATGGTAACTAACGCTACTCCTGAGCGTTATTCTCTTACAGCTTTTACGACATTACTCTATTATGATTTCATTGTCTGAATGTTTGCGTATTAATTTTACGAGATTCGGAATGGCAGATTCAAAATCGCGGACTGAAATCGCAGAATTTTCAAAATTTTTATTCAAAGTCAGTTTTGAAGAAGTGTTTTAGACCCGTGATTACGATTATGGTAACAGTTATATCAATATAGAGGTGGAGGATGAAAAATGGCAAATTCAATATGGTGCATCCAAAATGGCGGACCCAAATTCCAATTGTTTTAAATTAGTTTCAAAGATCATTTTGTAGTGGTTTTCGAGGTCACTGTTTACAATGTTAATAGTAGTTTGACAATATTTCAAATGACGGAAACAAACAAATCAAGTTAACGAACTTTTAAGCAATTTAATCTGCTGAAGACAGGTTTATGAAATTTGAAATTTTGTCAAACTACTATTAATATTGTAAACAGTCACCTCGAAAACCACCACAAAAATGGTCTTTGAAACTAATTTAAAACAATTGGAATTTGGGTCCGCCATTTTGAATGCACCATATTGAATTTGCCATTTTTCATCCTCCACCTTTAGATTGATATAACTGTTACCACAATCGTAATCACGGGTCTAAAACACTTCTTCGAAACTGACTTTGAATAAAATTTTTGAAAATTCTGCGATTTCGGTCCGCGATTTTGAATCTGCCATTCCGAATCTCGTAAAATTAATACGCAAACATTCAGACAATGAAATCATAATAGAGTAATGTCGTAAAAGCTGTAAGAGAATAACGCTCAGGAGTAGCGTTAGTTACCATTGCGCTATAGAGTGTTAAATTTTCGAATGCGTTTTCTAACCTTAAAATGCGTTGTTAGCACAAATAAAAAGACACGTGTCTAATGTTTTTCGATGTACTACGTGTGTGCAAAGTTTCAAGAAAATCGGCGAGTGGCACTTGGGTAGTGTTACTTGTAAGTAAAATGTATGTCTGATTAAATTCTTATCTGTTTTAAATAAACCAAGTTTAATTATTTTGTCTATTAAGTATTTTATGTGTATAGAACATAGTAAAAATTAATCTTACCCAGACAGCACAGGACATGCTATGGACATCCGTTTTGTGTCCATTTCTTGTCGGAATATCTATTTTTGCATAAATATTTTATTTATTTATAAATATATAAATATATTTAACAAAATTAATAAAATTGATAAAATTAATATTTTATAATAAAATTAATATATTATACTGTATAAATATACTATTGAAAATATATTTATTGAAAAGTAAAACATATTGTAAATAAATATTTAAATAATAAATTGCCTATGGGCACTTTTTGATGCAAACGACTTATATTTGGATAACCGTATTTTCTTTTTTTGATCATAATTTACATAAATAATTTGGCGAATGTGAATATATATCGATGTAAAACATAATAAAAGAAATGGAAACATTCTGAAGCCATGCTCGCTTCGATTTTTGCAGGTTTTGGCAAAACAACCTGGCATTGTTTCACAACACTCTGTTCACTCTGTTGTCGACTTTGCCTGCTGACTGACATACACATCAATACACATGTATATATCATGATACTACGTGTACTATACATACTCGTTGTCCCGAAAATGGCGGTCATGCGAGTTTTTTTTTTATTGTATAAAAGTCAGTAAAGAATGTTGTACACGTTCTCTAAAGAAATTAAATCTCGATTTACAAAAGTAGACTAAACGTGGTCAAAAACGGTCTCAATCAAAGCTGCCGATATTATTAAGCATATCCAATATCGTTTTATAATTTTCTATTGCAAATATCTCATCAAAGTCCAGATTTATGTATGAGAGCAACATATTGTGTATAATGTCCTATTGCACAAGTGGCGTTGGCACCTGCGGATATACTTGTTGTAATTTAGTCAAATAAATCTCCAGTATGGACCAGAACAAATTCTGCAGGTTTGATACATTATCAAAATATAGTATAGTTTGTTCCGCCAGGAAAAATTCACAGTAACAATTATTTCTTTGACGACACCACTGGCAACTTTATTAATTCAAAAAACGACGTTTCGACCAGAATTTCTGGCCCTCTTCAGGTATAGAATACAATTATAATTACAATGTTATTATCCTAAAATGAACACCATAATAAATACATTATATAATATTACAAGTAAACTAAATAAATAAAAGACAACTTACTACCAAGAAAAGACATTTTACATTATATCGAACGATGACAGATGGACTGGTACAAAAGTACGTCCGTACGACATGGTGACAAACATACCTGATGTTCGAGGAGACAAAACATAAATATTATTCAGTATTGGATCATAAACACATGGCAAGTTTTCGATGTCCTTTTGCAGATTGATTGCGTTATGATGTCTTTTGATGAAAATCATTTCCGCTACTTCCCGTTTACGCAAATGCTGTTCTCGATGCAAAATATCCACCCTTGACCACTCGAAATCATGGAACAGAGATGCTCTATGTCTACTGACCACCGACCAGTTACCTTCACGCTTTGTGATAGCGCTTCTGTGTTCCCTGACCCTTGTGGCAAGATGTCGTTTTGTTTGGCCCACATAACAGGCATCGCAGTTTATACAATTCATCCGATACACTACGCCGGTTTTGTTGTCATTAGGTACAACATCCTTGCCGCACTTTATAATGCAATCTAATCGCTTATTGATTGTATGTACTACCTCAATTTGATATTGCTTAAAAATTCTACTTAGAGTGTCACTGAGACCGTCAACAAATGGAAACGTTACATATTTGACTTTATTCTCCTTGTTAGTAACATCTGTGTTATTGCTTACGTTCATCTTATTATATTTAATTGCTTTGAGTCTTTTGTTAACATATCTGTCAATAAAATTCGATGGATAACAATTGTTCAATAAAATCGTTTTAATTGTCTCAATATTCGTCCTATAAAATTTAATGTCAGAAAGTAAAATTGCTCTATCAACTAAGTTTATGATTACACCAATTTTGTGTTGTAAAGGATGGTTAGAAAAATAATTTATGTATCGGCCGAAGAAAGTTGGTTTTCGATACCAGTTCGTGACTAAAATTCCGTTGTCTCTAATTATCATTGTATCTAAAAAACTGATGCAATTATTACTTTCCGACTCAATTGTAAATTGTAAACGTGGATGGTAACTGTTAAATATTTGTAAAACAATATTTGCGTATGCAAGCTGAGAGTGATGTGTGGTTGGAATTGTTCCAGTGTGTGTGTATAAGAAGGCACTTCCGTGAGTGAGAGTCACTCCGAATTTTAGACGTCTCCGCGCGACTTGGTTTAGGTCCGCATCGTACGGTGTCCAAAGAACGTCTCTGCTCCTCGCGTTCGCTGCCGAAAAGCCACGCGATATAATGTAAAATGTCTTTTCTTGGTAGTAAGTTGTCTTTTATTTATT
Organism: Ooceraea biroi; assembly: GCF_003672135.1. NCBI lineage: Eukaryota > Metazoa > Arthropoda > Insecta > Hymenoptera > Formicidae > Ooceraea > Ooceraea biroi. The sequence goes on from NC_039510.1 coordinate 7,137,618, forward strand.
TAGTTTACTTGTAATATTATATAATGTATTTATTATGGTGTTCATTTTAGGATAATGACATTGTAATTATAATTATATTCTATACCTGAAGAGGGCCAGAAATTCTGGTCGAAACGTCGTTTTTTGAATTAATAAAGTTGCCAGTGGTGTTGTCAAAGAAATAATTGTTATTGATACATTATCTTCATTAGGTAGATTAGTGAGGAAAATACGACCGAAATCGATTGCCGGCGAGTCATATGTTATTCATTGAAAATCGATCAACTTTGTATGGCATCCCTCATCATCACCTTTGAGAAATATGTTGGACCGTATGAAACGACCATGAATAATAGTCGAAGCGATTTCCATTTCCAAACGTTCCACTTTTGTCAGTTTCCGCTTTATTTTCTCTCTAAGAGAACTGTCATCGAGTGTGGTCATTACTGGACTATTCAGAAAGGTGCTACGAAAAACAAAATCAAAGAAATTTTATACAACTGTACGATAACTTAATTCTTGATTGAAATATGAAACGCTATGTAACGGATAGTGCCCAGCAAACACGGGTATATAACTATTACATTACCGTAATAAAACGGAATATAACACGCAATATTACATAGATGTATTAGGTTATATACACGTTAGTAGTAATTTCCTACTCACACATGTTACAATTATATAACGTGAATATAATACGTATGTAACATGTTATATACTCTTAACAAAGTTAGCGAATAATTATATAATATATGTATAATCGTGATGTAAATTATGTAATTATTATATTACTGTTATAGTTTTTGTAACTGAATAGTAACTGTAGAATGAAAATATATATTTTATACATACTAATCCTAGAAAAGGTCTTTGAATTAATTCTAAGCGAGAACAAACTATTTCATTTGCTTTTGCTCGAATTTAATTCAAAGACGTTTCCTGGAATTAGTATGTATAAAATATACAAGTTAATACAGTAACATATACAATAACAATCACGCTATAGTTATTATAATGACGCAGTTTTTCCAGAGGAAAGGGAAAAATATAAATATTTAATTATTATATTTTGCACTCTAAACATATACATATTGTAAGACGTGAGTCTATTCGACACGAGAATTATTTGTATAACGCGCGCCAGTACGGCCTATGACAGCACGGTCTAATCGTTTTAAGGCGCATGCGAGACGAATAGTCCTATCTGCGCATGTATATCGATCGTTGATCGATAGTGATAAAAGAAGCGTAATCGCCTGCCACGTCCTCTTTCGTTTCGGGGTCCTGAGGAGACTACATCATTCTCAGCAATTCTACATCAACGAAATATCAGCCATTTTTGGACAGCCATTTGGACTCTATTCCATCGGAGTATCGGGATTGTGACGAGACTCGCAACGAGTATCATAAATGACGCCGTATCCTGGAAAGGAGTGGACTTGGTTGATAACCGATTGAACAGCACGCTCTCAGCAAACACGAGAGATCAATTTCCGAGTCAAAGGACCCTGAAAAAGGTGAAAGAGCCAACGAGGGATCAGGCGCTCCGTTCTATTCGATAACTCAGATGAGTATTTTTATGAATTGAAACATAATTTCCGCGCGTTTATGTATTGGACAATGACTCGATTTATAATATGATTTCCGCACTTTTATTTTGAATAATAATACGACTTGTTCGATGATTTCCTCGATTGCCTGTATTATATAACCGAAATATAATTATTCTCATCTGCTCATGGAATTTGAATATGTTTATTTGAAACGGATAATCGTTCGTCACCATCCTCTTGTTCATATCTCGAGCCCCGAACCTTAAAGTTAAAGTAACGAAAAGAATCAAATGTGATAATATAAAATATACACAGCATGTTGTTGCGTGTTATGGAAGCGTTCTCTTTATCCAAGGTAATCTTTTCTAACAGTAACATTAATATTAAAAGTATTCAAAATAAGTATTATATTATAAAGAAAACTAAATATTTGTACATATATAATTTTACCAGTATTCTTTAACTTATTGCAGTTAATCTATGCATATGTAAAATGGTAATAGATGCAAAAGTCGCATTGCAAGAATGCAACGCGGAGTCATTTCCACTTCTACGGAGCATTTAGGAATACTTAATTTCATTATCAATCTTTAGAGTTTTGTACATTTGATAATGATAAGCATTTCTAAATGCATTCTAAATGTTCCGTAAAAGTGAAGACGACCCGGTATTGTATTCTTGCAATGTGACTTTTGCATACATAACCTATTACTACACCATTTTACATATGCATAGGTTAACTGCAATAAGTTAAAGAATGCTAGTAAAAATATATACACAAATATTTAGTCTTTATAATAATACTTATTTTTAATCAATGTTAAGGATTACCTTGGATAAAGAGAGCACTTCCATACCACGCAACAACATGCTGAAAGAACCAGCAAGAACTGAAAAGAACGCAAGGATGCCAACGAAAAGAGGAAACATTTTAAATATATATGTTATATTCATGTTATAATATATATAATATAAAATGAATATAACATCTCTATACAGGGTGTCTCGCGTAAGTTGTCCAATCGCTCAGCTGCAGGTAGATCTCGTTAAGTTGAACGAAAAAGTCTTATACCATTTTGCATTTTGCACGCAAAATTTTGAGATATTAATGAAAGAAGCTGAGCGAATCGTTACGCGCGATACGGCGCGAGGCGGGTAGGCGGGAATAGTAGGCTAGCCGCGCGCGCGACGCGGTGGCTGCGAGTATCGGGTTACAGCGGCAGGCGGAACGACGCGTGGACAATAATTTCTCGGCGTCTCATTCACGCGCACGTGTTGACAGCCTCGTTCGCGCGCCGAGAATGTGTTGTCACACATTTCTTTTTTATACAGTTTTCAAGTTTTATTAATTTATTAATATTATTATTATTACTATTACTATTAATTATATTAATTTATTACTGTTATTAATTAATATGGTTAATAATATTAATTGATATTATTACTCAGTATTTTCGTGCTATCTTTTCCACACCACCTGGCGGTAGATAGCATGGCGCGTTTTTTTTAAGTGGTTTCCCCAATAGGCCTAATCCACTCTAATTACTTAATGTAATAATTGTTCGAAGTGCCGTCCTCCCTCTTGTACACAGATTTCGGCTCTTCGACCAATATTGCGCGTCGCACGGTACGCCATGTCCGGCGTGATGGTATCGAAGGCCGCAACAATAGCTTCACGGACTTCTTGTTCTGCACCATCACGCCGGTGCTCTATCGCATTTTTAATATACCCCCATACGAAATAATCTAATACATTTAAATCAGGCGACCGTGCCGGCCAGATGATTGGGCCACCTCGACCCATCCACCTGTCCGGAAAACGCGCGTCTAAAATATCTCGCACTTGCCTGCTGTAATGTGCAGGAGCTCTATCGTGTTGATAAATCAACTTCTGCCGTATGTCGAGGGGAACATCTTCAAGGAGCAATGGAAGTTGATTCTAAATAAAAGCCACGTACAGTGGTCCGTTTAGCCGCGGCGGAAGAAAAGTTGAAATAAAAGCTGAAATAAAAGATGTACTCACCACTCGATTTCCAATTACGCCAGCCCAAACATTTATGCTCCAACGATATTAGAATGCGCCTTCTCGAACGGCGTGCGGATTTTCTTCTTGCCATTGCAAGAAGTTGCGTGAATTAAACACGCCGTTCGGTGTGAAGGTGGCCTCGTCCGTCCACAGGATGCAGTCGGGGAAGGAAATATTCCGCCGACACTGCGCGAGGAACCCTATACGTATTTCACTGATAATTAAGACGAATAGGCGATAAATACACTGCAAATGTCAAATAAAAATAATAGAAATACCTTCACAAAAAAAGACGCGCGATTGTAAATCGCCGGGAAGAAGCTGCTGCACCCGTTGGTAATGATACGGATGCAGTCTGTTCCTCCGTAATGTGCGATGTATTACATCCTTGGATATGCCGAGTGTATTTGCTGCTCGACGCACACTGTATCCGGGATTTCTCTCAAATTCCCGTAGAATTCGTTCCTCGTCGCGGACGTGCAGATGCACTGCTCTTCCGGGTCGTACATTTGAAAGGAGAGACCCCGTTTCTCGCAATCTTTGGACGTTTCGTAAGATTGTTCTTCGCGACGGATGTTGACGTTCGGGGAATCTTTCCGCGTATAAGCGTTCCGCGGCCAATGCATTTTCGCCCGCCATTCCATACGTAATAATCATATCCGTATATTCACTTGCGGTAAATTGGGCCATAATGCAATAAAAGCTCGATTTGCCTCGTACGGAACCAAATCGTGCACTGCAGCGTAAGCGTCGAAGACGAGCATTTCGACAATAAACAATTGACGCTCGCAAACTGCCAGTGCCGGAAGAAAGACATTCTGTACCTTTGACTTAATTTTATAACTATAAAAAATTCTCTATAAAAACATCTTTAGAAACGTGGTGACGCATTATTGCATTAGATCTTACGTGGTTTGAATCGACAGATCCTGTTTCGCATAATCTTTGGACATTTTTCGATGTTTTTATAGAGAATTTTTTATAGTTATAAAATTAAGTCAAAGGTACAGAATGTCTTTCTTCCGGCACTGGCAGTTTGCGAGCGTCAATTGTTTATTGTCGAAATGCTCGTCTTCGACGCTTACGCTGCAGTGCACGATTTGGTTCCGTACGAGGCAAATCGAGCTTTTATTGCATTATGGCCCAATTTACCGCAAGTGAATATACGGATATGATTATTACGTATGGAATGGCGGGCGAAAATGCATTGGCCGCGGAACGCTTATACGCGGAAAGATTCCCCGAACGTCAACATCCGTCGCGAAGAACAATCTTACGAAACGTCCAAAGATTGCGAGAAACGGGGTCTCTCCTTTCAAATGTACGACCCGGAAGAGCAGTGCATCTGCACGTCCGCGACGAGGAACGAATTCTACGGGAATTTGAGAGAAATCCCGGATACAGTGTGCGTCGAGCAGCAAATACACTCGGCATATCCAAGGATGTAATACATCGCACATTACGGAGGAACAGACTGCATCCGTATCATTACCAACGGGTGCAGCAGCTTCTTCCCGGCGATTTACAATCGCGCGTCTTTTTTTGTGAAGGTATTTCTATTATTTTTATTTGACATTTGCAGTGTATTTATCGCCTATTCGTCTTAATTATCAGTGAAATACGTATAGGGTTCCTCGCGCAGTGTCGGCGGAATATTTCCTTCCCCGACTGCATCCTGTGGACGGACGAGGCCACCTTCACACCGAACGGCGTGTTTAATTCACGCAACTTCTTGCAATGGCAAGAAGAAAATCCGCACGCCGTTCGAGAAGGCGCATTCTAATATCGTTGGAGCATAAATGTTTGGGCTGGCGTAATTGGAAATCGAGTGGTGAGTACATCTTTTATTTCAGCTTTTATTTCAACTTTTCTTCCGCCGCGGCTAAACGGACCACTGTACGTGGCTTTTATTTAGAATCAACTTCCATTGCTCCTTGAAGATGTTCCCCTCGACATACGGCAGAAGTTGATTTATCAACACGATAGAGCTCCTGCACATTACAGCAGGCAAGTGCGAGATATTTTAGACGCGCGTTTTCCGGACAGGTGGATGGGTCGAGGTGGCCCAATCATCTGGCCGGCACGGTCGCCTGATTTAAATGTATTAGATTATTTCGTATGGGGGTATATTAAAAATGCGATAGAGCACCGGCGTGATGGTGCAGAACAAGAAGTCCGTGAAGCTATTGTTGCGGCCTTCGATACCATCACGCCGGACATGGCGTACCGTGCGACGCGCAATATTGGTCGAAGAGCCGAAATCTGTGTACAAGAGGGAGGACGGCACTTCGAACAATTATTACATTAAGTAATTAGAGTGGATTAGGCCTATTGGGGAAACCACTTAAAAAAAACGCGCCATGCTATCTACCGCCAGGTGGTGTGGAAAAGATAGCACGAAAATACTGAGTAATAATATCAATTAATATTATTAACCATATTAATTAATAACAGTAATAAATTAATATAATTAATAGTAATAGTAATAATAATAATATTAATAAATTAATAAAACTTGAAAACTGTATAAAAAAGAAATGTGTGACAACACATTCTCGGCGCGCGAACGAGGCTGTCAACACGTGCGCGTGAATGAGACGCCGAGAAATTATTGTCCACGCGTCGTTCCGCCTGCCGCTGTAACCCGATACTCGCAGCCACCGCGTCGCGCGCGCGGCTAGCCTACTATTCCCGCCTACCCGCCTCGCGCCGTATCGCGCGTAACGATTCGCTCAGCTTCTTTCATTAATATCTCAAAATTTTGCGTGCAAAATGCAAAATGGTATAAGACTTTTTCGTTCAACTTAACGAGATCTACCTGCAGCTGAGCGATTGGACAACTTACGCGAGACACCCTGTATAACACGTTGTATAACATCAAAGTAATAATAATATAGCATTTGTAATATCACGTGTTATGTTCAATTTATATTGCTGTTATATTATTATAACCAGGAAATAACACAGTTATAATAAAGTTTTAAAACAAAGTAATATTACAGTTATAAAAGGAAATTATGTAGTCTCAATATTAATAGTGTATAACAACTGTTATATTACGTGTTACTTCTGAGATATATAATAGTTATATTCTGTGTTTGCTGGGGACAAAGGTAGTTGTACCTGACTTTTTCCTTCCGTTCTTTGATTATTTTTTGTTTAGTCCTCTCTAAGTTGCCGAGCAAAACTATGAAAGTTCTGTCGTTTTCCTTCTTCAGGTTGAATGTTTTAGCGTGAAACTGTGCTAGTAATTTCATGCACTCTTTCAGTTTCGCCTCGTCTAAGTTATTGTAAAATTTTCTGTATCCTAGTGTTGTCAAATCCTCCAGTATAACAACTGGTTGCTAAGTTATATGCGAGACGGCGGCTAAGTAATACGTCGAAAGTATATCAAGTTTGAATTTTTGCGACATGTACTTGTAGAACAGAATTTCGTTCTTGAATGAATCGCCTTCCGACTCCTGTCCGCTTTTCGGTAGTTTGATGATGAATTGTTCGTGCTTTTGCTCCTGGCCCAGTCTTAGAGAGCCAAATGCCTGAAGTACTAGATTACGGGAACATGGCGTGATATGTTCCACTCTGAGATGATCAAATACGACTGTTTCCAAGTCCTCGAACAGTTCCATACTCAGTATAGTTTTTGCTAATGAACAACCACGGCAAATGCACTGATCTGATGCGGACGAAGCACTTGTTAAAGTTGTATCGGTTTTAATATCCATGATTAAAGGAAAATAGTAGTGCTGCAACAAAGAACGATAATAGTTATTTAACATCTTTTGCGGAACATATAGGATAATACGACTCTTAAAGTCAAATTGTTAGATTTTGCCAGTAGGTATGTAGTGAATGCATAATTGTGTAGCTGATTAGACAGAAAACCTTCCATCATCTTCCAATCGTCTACAAGTTACATTGTAAGTCAAATTGTAAGTCTTTCTTTTATTCGTAGACAAAACATGGAATGTCATTTGTTCATGTCAAATATTAACTACTTTTTTTCTTATCGTAGTTGGAATAATATAAAGAGAACTGTAGTACAGTGGTATGATATAAATCTTTTTAAAGGAAGTAGAAAGTCAATTACGCGACCAAACTGGCAATTTTATTGTGAAAAACACAACGTTTCGGCCGGGTTTCCAGCCCTCTTCAAGTGTACAATACAAATATAAATCACCTTCTATAGAAAAAGAAAAACATCCCAAGGAGAACAAAAAGTCACGATAATGTCAAAATGATGTCTTTTTGACTCAAAATGGTCAATTTATCATCAAGGCTCCTTGCAGTATTGATGATAAATTGACCATTTTGAGTAAAAAAGACATCATTTTGACATTATTGTGACTTTTTGTTCTCCTTGGGATAATACAAAACCATAAGATATACAAATATTACTGGAAATGCGGAAAACCACAAAATAAAACTAAATCAACTCACTGTTAGAAAATGACTGAGAACAACGAGCAAAGATTCAATCTTTCCACCGAAGCACGTCACACTGTACGGTAGCCAGTAGTCGAGTGAGACGACAATAGAATTCAAGTATTTTTCAAAAACACGTCATATACACAAGGTCAATTATCAGTATTAATTTGTAGGTTAATGGTGTTATTCTCCCGCTTAATAAAAAACATCTCAGCGATTTCACGTTTCTTATTATGAATTTCTCTATGCAAAACTTTGACGTTGTCCCAGTCAAACTCGTGGTTGTTAATAACTCTGTGCTTACTAACCATAGAATGCGAACTGTCACTTTTTTTAATGTCTGATTTATGTTCCTTAATACGTGTGTGTTTACATGTCTCTTAGTTTGTCCAATATAACAATAACGTGAGCAAACTATTACTAATTAATGAACTGGTATTATTGATTAATACCCAAACAGCACCAAGTCGACTGTTAGTTGACTGTCAGTCGGCAGAAGAAGTCTAAAGTCGACTTCAAAAAGTCGAAGTCAAGCTGAATGTCAACTTATAGTCAGCTAATAGTCGACAAATGACTCGACTATAGTCGTCTATCAGTCAGCCAAAAGTGGACTTATAAGTTGACTTTATGGCAATTAGAAGTCGACTTTCGAAAATAGTCGACGTTAGGTCGACTTTCAGTCTATAATTAAAGTCGACAATAAACCATCCAACAAATAGTTGACTAAATGTCGACTTAAAAAGTTGACTTCAAGTTGACTGAAAAATGCCGACTATCAGCCGACAAACAGTCATTTGTGCTGTGTGGGTAGTTATTCATGTGAAATAGTGATGTGATAGTTTGGTATTTTCTAGGCTTCTATTCTGTACTGAATATCAGAACAATAGTGAACCTTGAATTTTATTTTGCCCCAGCTCTATGTACACGGTAGCTAATACCAACTTTGTAACGTCGTCATGAGATTTAAATATTGTATTTTGTCGTTCATCGAGTATATGTTATGTAATGTAACAATGGACAAAACAATACAAACGTGCCTGTACATATATGATGTTATCCGCGCGTCAAACGAATAAATCCTTCACAATGAGTGTGTACAGAGGACGTCCAGCACAGCAGAGAATCATTCATCGCGAAAACGGATGAAGTTAGAAATATGAAATTTTATATACAAGGTGTAATTCAATTCGCGCCCACTATTTACACAGTGATGTTTCTCATGAAAAATTGAGTCGAAAGTCTTGAATGATTTTTTTCTATAATGTTTAATAAAGTAATAATTATAGAGTAAAGTAAATCCTATCAATGCATACCCAGCTAAAGATGCTGATTGGATTTTTATGTTATTCAAAAATTACTATTTTATTAAACATTAAAAAAACAAAATGGTACAGGAGTTTTCGATTCCCCGTTTTTCATGAGAAATATCACTGTGTAAATAGTGGGCACGAATTAAATTAGACCCTGTATAGCTGATTATCTCCTTATAATTTAGCATTTGTCTACTTTTGTTTATGTTTGTGACACATTGATCGCGATCCTTTGGCGTGATTCACATGGAATATTATGCTTCCTTCGCAACATAGCACACAGCACACAGTCTATAAAGATTGTCCTTGCTATTTCAACGCAGGAGATAATTTCGACAGTCGTGCGGCTTGGCGGCTTTCCTCGTATCTCATTACAACTACCTTTTCGTATGCAAACATTATCATATACATTATTTTGTTAAATATCGTCAAACATCTTTGGTTTTATCAAATGGAAAAATCAAGCGATGCGGTAGCGTCGCGACGCCAAATACATAAAAAGTCCCAACTTGTATACTTACAACAAAAAGTTTAACAAAATATTTATTATTGTTGAAAATTAATCTCTTCTCAGGAGGTCCGCGGGGTCAGGTGTGAGAAAAAACTTCCATCCAGTTTAAAAGAAAAAAAACTAGTACACCAATGTTTATTATAAGAACGGAAATTACACTTTACAGTTGTGGAAAAATGAACTTAACTATTTTAACTGAGTACAAAAAACTCTCTAGCTATCTGACTCTATCTGATGTGACCTACTTGACGGTTAGCGAAAGACAGCGCGCTCCAAATTTTCGTCTCCCACACACAGTACGCGATCGGCGATTTTAGCGCTTCATTCGCTGACTTATTGATCTAATGAGGCACTATCAATAAATCGATAATACAGGGAATAGGGCTATGGATCGCAAACCTTATTCAACAATTATAAAAATGAAAACTAAATATGAAATCAATTGTTAACTAATCAAGTACTTAGAAGCAATTCAGTTTGAGTATTTTATCTATTTCTTATGTATACTCTCTTATCGCATGACGACATTGAAGTACTTGGTGTGCCCGAGTCACATTAAAATATACAAAACTGTCTTACCTATAATCTGTCTTTACATGTAATTATTTGTATCGAGTAATGAAAAGAGATATTTATAATCACTTTGCTAGTCTGTAAAACTGGGTGTTTATTTGAATATTTCCAACTAAAAAGATATAGTGAGTTATTATTGAAAATCAAGATACAAAATACAGTACAAATCAAGATACTGTTATTCAAATCGATAAGAATTTTATAAGACATGTCCAATGCGACCCGGGCACGCCAAGTACTTCAATGTCATGCAATAAGAGAACATGCATGAGAAATATTTAGAGAAAATACTCAAACTGAATTGCTTCTAAGTAATTGGTTATTGAACAATTGATTTTATATTTAGTTTTCATTTTTATAATAAATATTTTGTTAAACTTTTTGTTGTATACAAGTTGGGATTGTTTATGTACTTGGCGTATTTTTTTCACCTTTGTGAGGTTTTTTTTAATGGGTTCAGTATAGAATATTAGCGCTGAAATTACAAAGTTCTTACATCAGAATCTCTCGTGAAAAAATATTAATTAATAATAAAGTTAATTAACTATAGTAATGATTTGATCATAATAATGTTATATTTTGTATATATTTCTTACAATTTCTGATTTTATCTATTTTTACAGAAAAATTCTGACAAATCACCTAAAATCACTTAAAATTCTGTTGTAATCTTAGCTCTTTTTACACATCTAAAAAACATTTCAAATTTAAATCAATTTAACGACGTGTTTATTTATAGAATGTAGAGCAGATCAGCAGTTTTATAAAAACGTTGGATAATAGTCTCTTATCTGGTATCACAAAACATTCTACATAAATGTCAGCTTCATTTAATCTGAACATAAATTGATTTACGCATATATTTTGGTACGAAACTGTTAAAACAAAATTCCAAATGGGATGCACCTTAGCAAGAATGCAGTGTCAATAAAAAACGTTACACATGTTCCTTAAAAACATTAAAATCTCAATGCTATAACTAGGATAAGTTGCTATTATAAGAAAGTGATCAAAACCGATATCAATCAAAGCTGCTGACATTATTAAGCATATAGAATATCGTTTTATGATTTTCTATTGCTTCTATCTCCTGAGCGTTCAAATATATGTATGAAAGTATCATGTTGTGTATAATATCCTTTTCCACAAGCAAACTTGGCACTTCTGAATATTCTTGCATTAATTTCTCCAAATAAGATGCTAGCATGAACCAAAATAATTTTTTAAGGCTTGATTGGTTATATTCATCAGGCAGATTAGTGAGGAAAATGCGGCCGAAATCGATCGCCGGCGAGTTATATGTTATTGATTGGAAATCGATCAATTGTTGATAGCAACTTTTATCATTGTAGCTGATTGTAAATACTTTGGACCGTGTGAAACGACCATGAATAATAGTCGAAGCGCTTTCCGTTTCCAAACGTTCCACTTTTTCCAGTTTACGGTTTATTTTCTCACTAAGACCGTCGTCGAGTGCGGTCATTATTCCACTCTTCACAAAACGGCTACAAACAACCAAATAAACAAATTTTATATATCTTTTCGATAACTTAGTCTTTATTTAAATGAAACACTAAACACAAGGATAGTGTTAATAACATTATTATAATCTGATTGTATAAAACAGATTTAAAGTAATCACGTTTAATAACAACATTCTTATACTTATTCTTATCATAAAACTCTTGAAATACATTACAAAAATAGCAGTACTACCTGACACGTTCCTTACGTTGGTTCAGCCTCATCATTTTATTTTGACTTAATTCGTGGAAAAAATGTCTGAAAAAATCATCGTTTCCGTTTTGTAATCTGAACATATTAGCATGGAATCTTGCCAATACTCTCATGCAAATTCTCAGCTCTCTTGTGTCCAATTTATGTCTAAATTGAGTGAAACCGTCCTTAGTCAAATCCTATAGTACGACGATCAGTGTTAACGGTTGTTGAAAACTCAAAAACTGTCTCGCTAAGTGACAGAAAGGAAATAGATTGTTAAACTCGTCCCTGATATTATACATCCTCCTTTCATTGTTGAATGAATTCATGTTCTGTCCACTTTTCGGTAGTTTGACGATGTATTGTTCGTCCTTTTGCTTCTGGTCGCAACTTAGAGACACAAACACTCGACGTATTATATTTCGGGAATATGGCGCATCATGGTGGATATGTACCATTCTGATACGATCACATACATACGGATTCCATTTATTGAACATTTCGTTAATCAGCCAACGTTTTATAAATGGACAAACGTCGCAGTTGGATGTGCACTGATCTGCAGCGGAGGAAGCACTTGTTAAATTTGTATCGCCGTTGGTTTTAATATCCATGATGAAAGGAAAATAATATTGCTGTAACAAAAGACAATAATAGTTATTTAATATCTTTGACGGAACATGTAAGATAAAACGACTCTCGAAGTCAAATTGTTAGATTTTGTCGGTAGATAAATACATATTTGTGTATCTGATTAGACTGGAAAAGTACTTTCTTCGTCATCTTCCAATCGTCTACAAATTATACTGTCAAGTTATAAATGTTTGTGTTATTCGCAGACAAAACGTGGAATGTCAGTTGTTCATGTAAAATATTATCTAAGTTTTTCCAATCGTATTCGGAATAATGAAAAGCGAACAGTAATGGTATGATATAAAAATTTGTGAACGTAATTTGCGCTTGCTTAATCTCTAAAACTAGCCTTAAATGACCATTCAATGAGAACATAATCAATCAACTAGATATTAATATCCGTTAAGCTTATCATCGATCAATCGCATGTAAGTGAAAAGAAAGGATGTCAAAGCAAAACGTATAACAGAAAAGCTATCTAGAAAAATAAGTGACGTTTGATGATATTTACCGCAAGTGCCTGTATGAGTATGATAATGTCTGCACACGGAGAGTTAGCTGTGTACAATGAGGAGAGCCGTCAAGCCGCACGCCATGTCGAAATTATCTCCTGTTTTGAAATAACAAGGACAATCCTTATACACTGTGTGTTATGCCTGCGAAGGGTGCATAATATTCCATGCGAATCACGACAACGGATTGCGATCAATATGTCCCAAACATAAATGCAAAAGTAGACAAATGCTAAATCACCATAAGAAGATCATCAACTATATATAAAAGATCATATTTCTAATTTTATCTAGTTTTGCAGTGGATGATTCTCTGCTGCGCTAGACGTCCTCTGTACACACTCATTGTGAAGCATTTGTTCGTTTAACACGCGAATAACATTGTATACAGGCACGATTAGTTTTCTCAAGTTGTACGTTGCATCCATAAAATATATTACCTGAACGATAAAATACAACATTAGAATCTCACTATGACATTTCACCCGTAAAATTAGGATATAGCTATCGTGTAGATAGGGGTGAGGCAAATCTCGAAGGATCACTTTTATTTTGATATAGAATAGTCAGTATAGAATATAAGCACTGAAATTACAAATCTTTTACATATCACGTGAAAAATATTAATTACTAATGAAGTTAATTAACTATAGTAATGGTTTGCTCAAAATAATTTCATATTTTTTATATATTTTATAAAACTTCTGATTTTATCTATTTTTGCAGTTAAGTTCTGACAAATCGTCTACGTAAAATTCTGTTGTAATTACCTTTTATTTCAAATCTAAATAAAATTTCAAAGTGAAATCGGGATTCAACGACGTATTTATTTATAGAATACATAATAGATAAGTTTTATAAAAATATTGGATAATTGTTTCTTATCTGATACAAAACATTCTACATAAATTTCAGCTTCATTTAATCTGAACATAATGTGATTTACATTTATAATGCGATACAAAACTAGTAAAACAAAATTCCAAATGGAATACATCTTAGCAAGAATGCTGTGTCAATAAAAAAAGGTTCTACATGTTCCCTAAAAACATTAAATTTCAACGCTATAAGAAAGTGCGCTAAAGGTAGTCAAAAACGGTTTTAATCCAAACTGCTGATTTTGTTAAGCATATCTAATATCGTTTTATGATTTTCTATTGCTTCTATCTCCTGAGCATTCAGATATATGTATGAGAGTATCATGTTGTGTATAATATCCTTTTCCACAAGCAAACTTGGCACCTCCGGATATTCTTGTTTTAATTTCTCCAAATAAGCTTCTAGCATGGACCGAAACAACTCTTCGAGGCTTGATACGTTATATTCATCAGGCAGGTTAGTGAGGAAAATGCGGCCGAAATCGATTGCCGGCGAGTCATATGTCATTGATTGGAAATCGATCAATTGTATATAACATCCTCCATCAGCGTATTTGATAAATACTTTGGACCGTGTGAAACGACCATGAATAATAGTTGTAGCAATTTCCGTTTCCAAACGTTCTATTTTTTGCAGTTTCAGCTTTATTTTCTCGTAAAGATCGCAATCGAGTCCGATTATTGATATACTTTCTAGAAAATTCCTACGAACAATAAAATCAAAGAAATTTTATACATCTTTTTGACATCTTACTCTTTATTTAAATCTGAAACAATATACAAACGGATAGTGTTAATAACATTATTATAATCTGATTGTATAAAACAGATTTAAATACATTATAGAAATTAAAATTGCTAATATTTTAATCGATCAATTCTGGCAATAATTTCGATGTTATGAAATGTTATAAAACTATTCCAACCGACAGTAAAGATATCACGTTCATTGACAACATTCTTAAGCTTATTACATTCTTATCATAAAACACTTGGAATACAGTATGACAAAAATAGCTGTACTACCTGACACTTTTACTCCGTTGATTCATCCTCTTTTCTTTATTCTTACTCAATTCATACGAAAGAGCTCTGGAAACATAATCGTTTCCATTCTGTAATCTGAACGTAGTACCATGAAATTTTGCCAATACTTCCATGCAAATTCTCAGATCTGTCCTGTCCAATTTACATCTAAATTGCGTGTAACCGTACTTAGTCAGGTCCTTTAGCACAACAACCGGGTATGGAAAGTTAGACGAAAAATATGTGGCTAAGTGACAGAAAGGAAATAAAGTTCGAAAAATCAAAAACTTTTCCTTCATACAATACAATCGCACTTCGTTCTCGAATCCTGCGGAGTCCTGTCCCATTTTCGGTAGTTTGACGATGAATTGTTCGTGCTTTTGCTCCTCGCCACATCTTAGAGACAGAAATACCTGATGTACTATATTACGAGAACATTGCGAGATGTGTTCCACTCTGATATGATTATATATATTCGGTTCCCATTTCTCGACCAGTTTCTTAATCAGTATATTTTTTACAAATATACAACTATAGCAATTGCATATGTATCGCTCCGAAACGGACGAAGAACTTGGTAAATTTGTATCGTCGTTGGTTTGAATATCCATAGCGATAGAATAATATTGCTGTAACAAGAGACAAAAGATAATAGTTATTTAAAATCTTTTACGGCACATGTAAGATACTACGACTCTCAAATTGTTAGATTATGTCAGTAGGTATATAGTGAATGCATACTTATGTAGCTGATTAGACAGGAAAACTTTCGTCATCTTCCAATCGTCTACAAATTATATTGTCAAATTGTAAGTATTTTTATTCGTAGACAAAACATGGAATATCAGTTGTTCATATCAAATATTATGTAATTTTATGCTAACGTATTTGGAATGATATAAAGGACACTGTAGTGGTATAAAAATTTTTAAACTTAATTTTCGCTTGCTTGGACCTTCAAAAATAGCCTTAAATAATTACTCAATGAGAACGTAATCAATCAATAAGATATTAATATCCGTCAAGCTTATTATAGGTAAATGCATGTAAAAAGAAATCACATTTAAACAAGAGACATATATGAGAAGAGCTATCTATAAAAATAAGTGACGTTTGATGATAGTTACCGCAAGAGCCTATATGAGTATAATAATGTCTGCACACGGAAAGTTAGCTGTGTACAATGAGGAGAGCCATCAAGCCGCTCGACACGTCGAATTTACCTTCTGTTTTGGGATAACAAGGACGGTTTTTATAGACTGTGTATATGTTGTGCCTGGGAAGGTAGAATAATATTCCATGCGAATCACGCCAAAGGATCGCGATCAATGTGTTACAAACATAAATGCAAAAGTAGACAAATACTAAATCACCAAAATAAGGAGATCATCACCTATGTATAAAATTTCATATTTCTAACTTTATCCGTTTTTGCGATGAATGATTCTCTGCTGCGCTGGACGTCCTCTGTACACACTCAAGCGATCGGTGTTTACCATCCTAGACAATAAGAGGACGAGGAGAGGTGTCGGTAAGCGGGAGTTCAACGGACAGAGCAGTCGCCCGGCAAGCGAAAGACCCGGGTTCGATTCCCGGCCTCGGCTATCCGTGCTCCGTACATTTTTCTCTCGTTCCTCTTACAATGTGAAGGATTTATTGTTTGACACGCGGCTAACATCACGTACAGGCATGTTGGTATTTTTTTGTCCATTGTTACGTTACATAAAATATACTGGATGAACGACAAAATACAATATTGGAATCTCATGATGACGTTACAAAGTTGGTATTAGCTATACGTGCAAATAGAGCTGGAGTAAAATAAAAGGATCACTATTGTTCCGATATTCAGTACAGAATAGAAGCCTAGAAAATACAAAACTTTGACATCAATATCTCACATGAATACCTATTAATCAATAATACCAGTTCATTAATTAGTAATAGTTTGCACACGATGCTTTCATATGTTTTATATATTTCTTACAAGTTCAGATTTTATCTATTTTTACATAATAATTCTGACACGTCTACTTAAAACTCTGTTGTAAGTTTACTATACATCAGAAAAAAAATTTTAAATGTGTTTATTTACAGGCTGCAGAAAGGATCAGCAATTTTATAAAAACGTTGGATGAATGTTTCTTGTTTGGTGTTAGAAAACATTCTACATAAATTTTACCTTTGTTTAATCTGAAGATAATTTTATTGACATTTATATTTTGAAATACACAACTGTTGAACTACTAAATTTAACGAAATTGGTAAAACTACTAAATTCCAAATGGACTATATCTTAGTAAGAATGCGGTGTCAATAAAGAATGCTGTACATACATGTTCTTTAAAGAAATTAAATCTCGATGCTATAAGAAAGTAGGCTAAACGTGATGGCAGACTAAATATTGTCAAAAACGGATTCAATCAAAGCTGCCGACATTATTAAGCATATCCAATATCGTTTTATGATTTTCTATTGCTTCTATCTCCTGAGCGTTCAAATATATGTATGAGAGTATCATGTTGTGTATAATATCCTTTTCCACAAGCAAACTTGGCACCTCCGGATATTCTTGTTTTAATTTCTCCAAATAAGCTTCTAGCATGGACCGAAACAACTCTTCGAGGCTTGATACGTTATATTCATCAGGCAGGTTAGTGAGGAAAATGCGGCCGAAATCGATTGCCGGCGAGTCATATGTCATTGATTAGAAATCGATCAATTGTATATTATATCCTCCATCACCGTATTTGATAAATACTTTGGACCGTGTGAAACAACCATGAATAACAGTTGAAGCGCTTTCAGATTCCAAACGTTCCACTTTTCTCAGTTTCCGCTCTATGTTCTGGCTAAGGCTGTCGTCGAGTGCGATCATTATTCTACTCTTCAGAAAACGTCTACGAACAACAAAATAAACAAATTTTATACATCTTTTCGATAACTTAGTCATTATTTAAATATGAAACATTATACAAACGGATAGTGTTAATAACATTATTATAATCTGATTGTATAAAACAGATTTAAAGTAATCACGTTCAATAACAACATTCTTATGCTTATTCTTATCATAAAACACGTGGAATACATTATGACAAAAATAACTGTACTACCTGATACTTATACTCCGTTGTTGCATCCTCTCCTTTTTATTTCTCCTCAATGCGTTGAAAAAAATGGAAACAGCATTGTTTCCCTTCTGTAATCTGAACGTATTTGCATGGAATTGTGCCAATAATCTCATGCAAATTCTCAGCTCTCTCTTGTCCAATTTATGTCCAAATTGCGTGAAACCTTCGTTAGTCAAATCCTGTAGTACAACGATCAGTAACGGTTGAAAACTCAAAAACTTTGTCGCTAAGTGACAGACAGGAAATAGATCGATATTAAGCTCTTCCCTGATACTATACAACCGCATTTCGTTCTTGAATGAATCCATGTTCTGTCCTCTTTTCGGTAGTTTGACGATGTATTGTTCGTCCTTTTGCTCCTGGTCACAACTTAGAGACACATACACTCGACGTACTATATTTCGGGAATGTAGCGCATCATGACGGATATGTACCACTCTGATACGATCACATACATATGGATTCCATTTCTCGGACATAAACATTACGTTAATCAGCCAACGTTTTATAAATGGACAAACGTCGCAATTGGATGTGCACTGATCTGCAGCGGAGGAAACACTTGTTAAATTTGTATCGCCGTTGGTTTTAATATCCATGATGAAAGGAAAATAATATTGCTGTAACAAAAGACAATAATAGTTATTTAATATCTTTGACGGAACATGTAAGATAAAACGACTCTCGAAGTCAAATTGTTAGATTTTGTCGGTAGATAAATACATATTTGTGTATCTGATTAGACTGGAAAAGTACTTTCTTCGTCATCTTCCAATCGTCTACAAATTATACTGTCAAGTTATAAATGTTTGTGTTATTCGCAGACAAAATGTGGAATGTCAGTTGTTCATGTAAAATATTATCTAAGTTTTTCCAATCGTATTCGGAATAATGAAAAGCGAACAATAATGGTATGATATAAAAATTTGTGAACGTAATTTGCGCTTGCTTAATCTCTAAAACTAGCCTTAAATGATCATTCAATGAGAACGTAATCAATCAAATAAATATTAATATCCGTTAAGCTTATCATTGATCACTCGCACGTACATGAAACGAAAGGATGTCAAAGCAAAACGTATAACAGAGAAGCTATGAAAATAAGTGGCGTTTAATGATAGTTATCGCAAGAGCCTGTATGAGTATGACAATGTCTGCACACGGAAAAATAGTGTTACGTCCAGGAGACTCCACGGTTCCTCGCTTCCATAGAGAAAACATAAAATAAAGGGAAGAACAGATAAGAATTAATCCCCAGTAGCGGGAAAACGACCGGACGAGCGTAGGGGAGAACAAGTGGTCTTATTGCAATAGATATCATGAAACGATACGTAAACCATAAGGTTCACAAAATTATTTCACACACCCCCACCTGCGCTCGGCTGAAACGTTCGATAAGAGAAAAAGAGGGAAAAATCACCCGGAATCAATAGTTAATCACTAAACAAAGACCGCTTCTGATTCGAAAAGACGGAGCGGGACTTGGGAATTGTTACTCGCTGACGGCAATAAAAGTAATCCACCGATAAGGAACCCTGCCATACAGGGGCAGCTGTGAAACAGATTAAGGAAATGTAAACATGGATTGTAATATGGATGGTCAAGTGAAGGGTCTTCACAAGTCAAGCGCCGGACTCTAATCCTTGGAAACGATAACGTAAATCCATCAGATATCATAGTAATACAGAAGCAATGGACGCTTCATTAGAAACAATTTTATTGCCTTTTTCCGTTGTTCCTCTTTTCTGGGAAAAGAGTGACCCCCACCTACACTTTTTAGCCCTATATAAAAGGAAAAATTTGGCCAGAGAGGACTCTTCTATCTTGGCCAGCCTGCAATTCACATCGTTACTGTTACGTTCCCGTGATCGGGACATCGGGCTTAAATATTAGAGTCAGTGTTGGACTCCACCCGAGCGATTCTGGTCTGGTTGGCTCCATCGCCTGACTCATTGACGATCAACTCCATCCGTGAACCGATACAAGAAAAGTAAGCTTTTTTTTAATTATTTCATTTAATTACCCTCTAATCGTTTCGCGATTCCAGTATAGCAATTGTCTATTCCGATTTATTTCCATTTAAGTGGCCGATAATATTCGCGGACCAACCGATTCCTCAGCAGATTCGGGTTATTTTTCATCGGCAGATTTGCTATCGTGCGACCAAACCGCACCCCTCCCCGCGCTGGAAACAACCGAACAACTTGATACACTTAGCGATAGAATCGAGCAGCGATTATCACCACTTACAATTAGCATACCATGTCCTACCTCAACGACTGCTAATCCACCTTCTTCCCCTAGTGTTTCCCCTTTTTCCCTACCTGAGTTATCCCCGCGGCGGTACTCACCCATCCCTTCTGAACAGCTTGGACAATTCCTTGACTTTCCACCCCCCGTTCATGAAAACCCTGAAACTGGAGGGATGTCAATCTCCTCAATTTCAGCACTCCAAGAATTTTCCCAGATAGCCCTCAACTTGGTTATTGATTATTTTCTGGATCTTTTCCCCACCTTCACATCCCCTTCCTCCACACACCGTTATTTGCGGCCCTGGCTTAATCGACATACCGGCTCTCAGGGAAGCGCTCGTTTACGCTGGCCCTGATATCTTTATCCCCTTTATCACCCACAACCGCGTCCACCCTGTCCTGATCCCCGCGTCTTACATAAGTGAATTTTTATATAATTTTAATTTTGAAATGTAGGCGTAAATAATGTAATGATAGTAATTTGTATCAACGTTTTTTGGATTAATTATTATACGTTTGAGTTAGAATTAATTTAGAATTATAAAATATGTACCGAAGTTCTTCCGAATGAATCGGATTAATTTTCAACTTGTACAAATATTTTAGTAAAATGCGTTTTGATATTATATTGCGTTTCCTATAGCGGTGTTTTAATCGAATTATAGTTTTTATAATCATGTTCAAATCCGCAAGCCAGTTTCAAAATTCTAACCATTTGTACTCGTATTTCTGATGATTATTGACAGAATAAATTATTGTTAATTTACCAAATAAATTTCATTTCAGTTAATTACCCTCGTTTCACCCTCGTCCTTGACAGATCGTACGGGTCCTATCCTTGTGTAATAGGGATTCATTTCCCTTACCAAAAAAGGACCATCGAGTTGACCGTCTCGAACTATTAGGGCAGATCGACTTAGGTCGTTGACCCAAAAATCGAGTGTCCTTTTCGAATAATAGGGTAAAATCGACTTTGGTCGTTGATCCAAAAATCGAAGAACCGTTTCAAATAATAGGGTAGAATCGACTTTGGTCGTTGACCCGAAAATTGAAACAAAATCGGTCGGCTCGAACACACGAGGTACTGCGGTTGTGTGCCTACATACCTCGAGAGGCGTCTGGTTGCGCCCTTCCTCGAGCTCACGGAGCTCTGGACGTAACAGTAGCTATATACGAGAAGAGCCGTCAAGTCGCCGATACGTCGAATTTACCTTCTGTTTTGGGATAACAAGGACGGTTTTTATAGACTGTGTATATGTTATGCCTGCGAAGGTAGAATAATATTCCATGCGAATCACGCTAAAAGCTCGACGTACTGCAAAGATTTGTTACATATGAACAAAAGTAGACAAACAAAATGCTCAATTATATACATGATTCCCCATTCCTAAGTTTATCCTTTTTTACACCGAACAATTCTCTGCCGCGCGGAAAATTCTCCGTATGTAGCAATCGTCAAGCATTTTTGCGTCTGATGTAAGGAAAATATACTTAGATAGAATAATATCTATTTTGCCTTTGCGGGGTACAAAAGGTTTCTCGCTCCTTTTAGAAGAAACTTCTCATTAAGCAAAATATAATTATAATAGTGCTTGGAAATAGTATCTGGTATTTGTCTTTGAATATCTTGCTATGTTATTAATAAAACAGTTTCAGGGCAGACCAAAGACAAGATTCGGATTAAACTAGAATATCATAAAATCAGAATTCAATGACTATATAACTAATTATAGTTAAGCTAAACTGCTAAAGTAGAAGTAACCGCAAATCTTTGTTGTTATTCGACAGCATAGAACAAGTATTGAAAGTGCAAAACTTTATTATTGTTTTTTTATTGTTTGTTTTATTGTTTGTTTATTGCGATTTGTTAAAAGAAAATATTTGATAAAAATTTGATTTTATTAAGAAGTTATTTTAATTTCTTCAATTTTTGCACGTCAGTTCTGAGATATTAAGTAATTTATATATATCAAGGTCAAAGTAATCGGAGATGACTTAGCTCTCCTAATCTGTATAATTACTTTAATATTACAAAATAACATATGTCAAAATGAAAAAGATCTGCGAGGTAATCTTTTCTGCATAATTACCGAATTTTCTAAATTTTCTATATTGCGGAAAAGTTTGGAATTTATCCTTCAAAACCTTTTGCCTCGCCTTAAGATTTCCATAATATTTCATTTGTAAAATAATTTTGTTGATTGCTATGAGAAAAACTGAAATTTTCATTTGTGGTCAGCTTTTCGTTTCAATATTTCTGGACTAAAGTGTGGCTATGGTAAAAACAATTTTAATTTTACAATTTAGTTATCAAGCGACGCGGTAGCGTCGGGACGCCAAGTACATAAAAAATAAGGTTCCGAGCAATGAGCATCGCTGCATATACGTCGAGCGTTGCCAAATTCATTGCATAAACGTCAAGCGCTACCGCATAACTTTATCCGGAATTCATGTCACACACACTTTCGATTAAACTATCTCAGGAACTATAGCCTTATTTACAAATCTAACAGCACTTTTATAATATAATGTGGATGCAAGCTACCGATTGCGATCAATTCGAATAAGATTGGTGCAGTCAATCCTGAGATATTGTAATCGTATGCTAGAAAAGTGACGTTTCGTTTTTCAGATTTAGATTACCCACTAAAAAAAACCTCACAAAGGTGAAAAAATACGCCAACATAAAAAGTACCAAGTTGTATACAACAAAGTTTAACACAATAGTTATTATAAAAATCAAAACTAAATATAAAATCAATTGTTAATTAACCAAGTACCTAAAAGCAATTCATTTGAGTATTTTATCTAAATATTTCTCATGCATACCCTCTCATCGTATGACGACATTAAAGTACTTGGCGTGCTCGGGTCGAATTAAAATATACAAACCTGTCCGACCTATAATCTGTACTTTACATGTAACTTATTTGTATCGGCTAAGTAATGAAAAGAGATATTTATTATCACTTTGCTAGTCTGTACAACTGTAAATGTGTTTATTTTAATATTTCCAACTAAAAAGATTAGTCATTATTGAAAATCAAGATACAAGATACAGTACAAAGCAAGATACTGTTACTCAAATTTATAAGAATTTTGTAAGACATGTCCAATGCGACCCAGGCACGCCAAGTACTTTAATGTCGTCAATCGTCATGCGATAAGAGAGTAGGCGTGAGAAATATTTAGATAAAATACTCAAACTGAATTGCTTCTAAGTATTTGATTAGTTAACAATTGATTCCATATTTAGTTTTGATTTTTATATTAAACATTTTGTTAAACTTTTTGTTGTATACAAGTTGGGACTTTTTATGTACTTGGCGTATTTCTTCATCTTTGGGAGGTTTTTTTTAGTTCATTATAATGTAAAAATGTAACATAATAATTTTATCTCAGAGATAACAATTAGTCGTTGTTACATAATTCTCGCGATCAACAGTTTGAATTTATACAGCCCGACGTTCTGCATTCCTTGGAAAAATTTTCATCACGTTACCTTTCTTTGCAGAATTGTTGCAAAACAGTCCTGAACATCTTGTCATTGTGCATATAATCACGTGCACGAGTGAATTAAAAAAAGTAGTATATCGGTTAAAAAATTATATCACACCCATAGATATAATGTAGTAGATCGAGAGTGAGGTGCGAAATTTGAAAAAGGAAAGTAGATGTCATCTTTCTCTTTTTGTTACACCCCACTCTTCTTTCGTTAGAGAGAGAAAGCTAAAAGATAAAATTGTACCCATTTTATTAATTCTATCAGTGAGTTTCTCGTGATACACTGTTACCTACGATGAGTACTATCAAGGTAAATTCAAATTCGATCGAATCAATCGCTACAAGATTTAGTAAAAATGTTTTTTAATAAATTGTTTAATTTTTTAAATATACTATTTTTAATTAATTTTTAAATTTACCTCAACTGTGCCGACTTGATAATTATAATATAAGTAATATAAACTTTTTCTTCTGCAGGTTTTAAAAGTAACTTTTCGAGTAGTATTTACTTAAATCAGTAATAGTTTTATTGTTCATATGAAACATGAACAACAGCTTTTCCGATTTCTTTAGCTTGAAGCGATTCTTCTTGCCGAGTCGACTAAGGTAACGGCGATCTCGATGTGTTCATTTTGCTCTCTTACGCCTTTCTCCCGCTTTACTGAAAAAGCAGTTTGCACAAAAATGTTGCTGTTGTTCTGCCGCATGTTCAGATTAAGCCAGGTGAAGGTAGGAAGTAGTACATTTTCTACGTTCACTTCCGCGTCTGCATCCTGCAAGTTTATATGTGAATTTTATTACTACTCAATTCGTGCGATTGTTTTACAAAATTAAATTATACAAAAGCAGACTTTTAGAAATTATCTCTTGCTTTTATATCGTAGAACTAGTGGAATTTAAACGATAATCGTGGCTCGAGATGAGGAGGATAGAAACTAGTTTGGTACAAAATTGAAGGTAAGATTATTGTACGATCCTTTCTTTCTCCTCTCACTTTCAATGTAAGCCGGTAGTTCGATATACTTACCATTTTTCCGGAATAAAATTATATATAATTATAATTTTGTTACAATAGAAGTACTATTATAAATCAAGTGAATAATATTATAATTACATAGAATTAATTAAAATATAAATATAGAAAAATTGATATTCCCTCATAAAATGTACTCTTATGCACTAATGGTGAACGCCCAAGTGGAACGAAATCAATGAACGAAATCATGGGTCCTTTTACTTTGTCAGCTCTTCCGCTGCCTTTCAATGATAGTCCTTTCACTCTCATTCTCGCGTCTCATATGCATTTCGCGCTTGAGAATACATCGATCGCACGTCCGCATTTATAAGCGGAAATTGAGACGCGAGCTACATATTGAAATTATTACTTCCTATGCAAGCGTTCTTGCCTTTTCACGTCCGCATGAGATTATCTAACAAAGAATCGCACTCACTCGCGACATATTTGCAAATAATTAATTTCATTTTATTCAAATATTTAATCTTTCTTTCTACAATATTAATTATTAATATAATTCTCTTAGCCTTTATATTAGCATATTAGACTATTTAAATATAGTTTAAAAGTACATTTTATATTTTATTTTATATTTTAATTGTAATATATCGTGTAACGTGATTAATGTATTAGAAAAAAATATATTCAAGTATCATTAATTTTCATATATTTTGACACGAGAAGATATTCTCTTTTCATGACCGTCAATATCAATGTCGAGCTCACATCGGGTCATTGAACCTGCTTAGCCGTGAGAGAAATAATCGTAAAAAGGAGTAATTGCAGAAAGCGAAGAAGATGGAGACGAGATCGACGGCGAAAGAGATCGGCCGGTCGAAAAGAGAGTGAGCGAGTGCTTTCTTCGTGGTGAACCGATCGGTGAACCAACGGTGAAGGTCCCTCGTATATAAGCCACCGTATAGGCAATCCTATAATAGTCAGTGCGATTCGTCCTATCGGAAAAGACATCTGATTCTGATCCAGAACTACGTACGAGATGATCACACTAAAAGTTGTAAGTTTTCTAACTAGTTGAACTGTAATTCAAATTTGTGATCAATCGGACATTCTAAGATCATCGAGAGAACTGCATAACGTGTACGCCGATCACTTTCAGAAATTTCTCCTGCAGTTTCGTGATAAACGTATCTCGTAGTGGTACCAGTACTGAAGAGAATTTTTAAAGATTCCTGAAAAAATTTGCAAATGATTTTTACCATAAAAAAAATCGGCTAAGACCGGTCGTCGCATTAATACCGAAAACAAATAAAAAACGCGAGCCGTGATTACATTAGGTCTGTTTTTTACTGCTGCACTGCTGCGATCAAAATTGTTTAACTTTTAAAATAATTTAAATTATTTGATTATTTTATCTTGATGAAACAAAATCTATATATTTTGTAATATACATGTCCAAATTTTGTCAAATCTTGATAAAAGTTTACGTATCCCGTTTAAATTTCGCTCGTTATTTCAACTACAATTGTCACAGTTTCACAGATGCGTCCAATTGTCCGTCATTTGTCAGGTAAGACCTTGTTACGCTTTCACGATAACGTTACTTTGCAGTTTTTATTGACGCTGGTGGTAACTGCGGTCACGGCGAGACCCTCCTTGTACGAAGGCCACGGTCTTGGGGCGGATGAGCCGAAACTCATCTCACAATCGATACATTTACGCGAGGTGCCGACCAAGGTGATCAAGGTTACCAAGACGGTGGCCATCAAGGTCCCCGTGCCATATCCTGTTAAGGTAAGCAGATGGTAGATAGGTGCTGAGAAAATAAACACTTTAAGTTAATTAGCGATTAATTAAAAGTATATCAATCGAATTTAATTATCGAAGATAATACTTTCGCAATTACTATTGCGGGAGACAATTTGCAAACGATTTTTCCCATATAAAGAAATCGGTTAAGGCCAATCATCGCGTTAATAACGAAAATGAATAAAAAATGCGAGCCATGATTGGATTATCGATGAGATTCTTGTGGTGTTTCGTATACATTTTATACATTCGTACGCTTTTTATTTCTATATGCTAAAATGAAAATTCGCAGAAAAGCAAATATTCTGCATTTCCTTCATTGATCATAACATGCAAGTGGATTCCGTGGCTGATCGGGTGCGATTTCTTTTTCCCTTTTCCAGGTGCCTCATCATATTCCGTTTCCGGTGCCAGTGAAACATCCCGTGGCGGTTCCGGTGCCGCAGATAGTGAAAGTGCCGCAGCACGTGCCGGTGCCGGTGGAGAAACCAGTTCCGGTGGAGCTGCATCAACAGGTATGCATCTTTTCCTATTCATGTCGTCAATCTTTTTCGCGTATGAATTATGCATCTTACCTTGCGTTCGATTTGGTAGAAACAGGAAAACCTCCAGCTTCTAGAGTTTAATTAGGGATTATAATAAACTGAATACCAATTTGATTCGATTTAGGTGCCGCTGGTGGTTTCTAAACCAGTTCCGATACCGCATCCGATCCCCGTACCGCATCCAGTCACTTTGACGAGGCCGGTTTTCATACCGGTGCCAAAGGCAATCCCGATTCCCCATTCGAATTACGACGATGGTGGACTCATTGCTGGAGGTGGCGGAGACGAACACATTGGTCATGAGACTGCCAACTACAGCTCCTACTCCGTCAACGTTCAAAGTCATGGAGTCCATGATCAGCAGGATGGTGACCAGGCGCATTTCCAACCCTCCCAGCCTGACTACTCGGCGGAACATTAACTCTCGAGTTTCAAAAGAGCTCGGATAAATTTTAATTATCGCATGTGACACGTACGGTTAACTGATCGCTTTCGAAAGTAGGCCAAATATTACGGGATTCGAGTAAGATACGAATATGAAATGACATGGCGGCCTTTTTTGAAAATTCGATTTATATTATAACGATCAGCGATTGATGATTGATCAATGATCAATTTTTATGCAATCTTATTATTATTCAATGATTGAATCACTCGTCGTTCGCGAATTTGACTTATTAAATTAGGATTCTTTCAATTAGTTAAAAATTCTTTTTAATTAGGTTAAGAGGAAAAAAAGAAGGAAGGGATCATAATAATTTTTGTTATAATATTATTTTTCCACATTTCTCCACATAATTCAATACGGTTATATGATTACGGAAGATTGTCGATCATCAACTATTCAGAATTAAGGTGAGATTATAGATTATACTTGTACATAGACAAATAAGTTTTCTGAAACATGTTGAGTTTTTGTTTTTGCTACGTTTGTGTAGATTCTTGATGTTATACATTATTGTTAAAGTTGTAGAGTGATTTTTTAATAAAACATTTATACATGTTAATATAGCGTCTCCTTCGATCTTTCTTTAATGATTGTTCACTGTTAAAGCATATCTCGTACATAAATATTCAGTTGCGACACTTCTTATTGAGCAGGTGCAAGCTACTTCTTGACTTGCCCAATGGAAGTGCTTACATTATCACATGTATCACGGTGTACATCTCGATACGATGCGTGTGCTCTGCATGCAAATTCCATTAATCGCGTGTTTAACGCGTCCTCATTTTCCATTGAATGAACGTTTCACCGCCGCGTTCATGTAACGATCTCTTTCATAATGTGACCTTAAATTTTCCTTTTATGCTGGTCAATTGTATTGTACGATTTCGATCGACTACTCGTCATGTTTCATAATTTTGTAATAAATAAGAAATTATCAGTATGAAAACTGATAATTTTTTACTAATATAAAGATATTATAATATTACGACAAACGTGAAGGGATATGAAAAAAAACTATACATGTAGAAATTATTTTCATACGAAAAAATTTATTTCGATTATAAACAAATATAGTGAGATTACAAGTAAAAAAAATACGTGGTTCTAAATAGTCACACAGTGATGATGAAATATCACTTGAATGCGTTTCAACGTCCTTTCGTTTCAATTTCGTAAGCCGGCGATCGCTCTTTCCGAGGAGGCACGCCCTCCGTTGAAAACAAAATTCTTTTCTCGCGAATTTTTTGAATCTATATTTAGGAACACAAAACGGAGAACTGAAAGATTCCGAAACGAGAGACATTCACTCATTTGGCAGCACTATCGTCGAAGTTTTAGAAGATTTCTCCTGATTGGGAGATCGTCGATAGTTGACTGATGGATTGTGTAATGTTCCACTCGACGATGACGATGTCGAGGAGCGCCGTTCAAGATTTGCCAATTAATCGCTTTACCAGGAGGAGGAGTATCCATAGCCACCATAGCCACCATAACCACCATAGCCACTATAGCCACCATAGCCGCTATAGCCGTTATAACCTCCATTGTAGCCTCCATAATTACCGTAACCGCCGTAGTATCCAAGATCGGCGGTGTGTACCTTTGAGTAGACGATTGGCTGTGTGACGGGAACGGGAACGTGCTTAACGACGGGAACGGCATAGGGTTGCGGTACTTTGACAGCGTACGGCGCGGGAACTGCTACCTTGACCGGGACGCTGACAGGAACGGGCACGGGACGGTCTACCGGGACTGGGACGTGCTTTGTCACCTCAACGGGGTAGGGTTTGGGCACCTGGACGGGGTATGGGCGGTCTACGGGCACGGCATATGGCACCTGCAAAAAAAAGGCCGAAGATTAGACACTTCATCAGTCTTGATTGCAAAAGACTCTTGTTCAGTTCGCCGAGAGAAAGCCTCGCCTGACGCGAGAGCCTACGAGATCGAATTTTGCCTCGCGTTACGGCGGATATCTGGATCAAGGTGATCGGTTTGCAGAGATCAACGCGAGATATCGTTTTGCAAATGTAACGAGAACATTGTGCTTCTCATGACGCTCTACTTGTCGCGCGACAATCTCTCTTTGTCGACTCTGCGTAGCAGATAAACATTATTTCTTCTGCGAGTCATTCGTTAATTGCGACGTTTTCTTCTAATTGCGCTTTCCAATAAATAAACTAGTAAAAATGTTACTGGTAGCGCAATCCAGCATCAAGGTAAGGAGATGAGAAATGATCAGGTACTTTTTTTAGTCAAAAGTTGTCAGCGAGGCGACGTCCACATATTTACACGTTGTAATAATGAGAGTGGTACCTTAACGGGTACTGGGACGTGTTTCTCGACGGGCACGGGGACCGGTTGGGGTACGGGTACGGCAACTTCCTTCGTCAGGACGGT
Organism: Ooceraea biroi; assembly: GCF_003672135.1. Classification (NCBI taxonomy): domain Eukaryota; kingdom Metazoa; phylum Arthropoda; class Insecta; order Hymenoptera; family Formicidae; genus Ooceraea; species Ooceraea biroi. Next base: position 7,167,828 of record NC_039510.1, read on the forward strand.
GGAGATGCCGTGGCTCACACCTTGGCTCAGGCCGATCGGAAGCGACGAGTACGTGTTCAATCCACCGAGACCGTAGCCATAGCCCAAACCACCGATACCGCCGATACCGTAGCCATAGCCCAACGAGCCATACAGGCCGCGTTTGTCCTTCTTCGTGGTCTCCACCTTCTTGTCGGTCTCGGGCTTTGCATCCTCGGCAAAGGCGAGCGCCACCAGGGCGAACAGAACCACCACCTGCGAATCAGAGAATTATGCATTTCATTATCCATTACATGACGTTACGTGCATTCGTAGCGAGTATCATGTGGTGTCCGTGCGCTGTTATTTAATCAACAATAAAATTTGGTATTGCAGTTGCGTAGAGAGCAAAATATACTTTGTGATAGGTTGACGTGGTAATTTTTTCTTTAAACGCGCACAGCAGAGTGCACCTTCGCGAAAGAGTGCAACCGATCTTTTTCATTCTGCTCGAGATTCCGTTGACGAAAGGAGAGCACAGATTCTCGTATCCAAAATTATACCTTGGTGTTCATGATGCTGCACGAGTTTTGCACACGGTTCGTCGTGCTTGCGACTGATGATTGCGATGAAGATCCTCCTGCTTTTATACGATGAACCCTCAAGGAGAGACGGCAAGGAGAGCGAGGTGGTGGGCTGAGCCCACCGCCGCCGAAACACGGTTAGGTGAAAAGAAACCGAAACCGGACCCCGTACGAGTAGGGGACCGCCGAAAAACTCGCGCGACTCTTCTCACTGCTCGTAAGTCTTGCGCAAATACACCAGCTCGAACACGAAATTCATTGCGTTAAGTTTCCGCTTTACGGTCTACTTAAGGGGGCGGAATATATTATATATATTATATTGTTGTTTCATATTAATACAAAATTGCAAACATATTTTCACGTACGTAAAGAGCACAGCTGACCGAGCCTTGTACTGGTTCGATCTTTGTTTCGAGAACGCGTTCGCGTCGGGTGCTCCTTCGATCGGCTGCTTGCGCAACCGTGCCTTCACCCGATTCCATAATTGAAAATCTGCAAATGGAAAACAAGTAATCGGCTTAGCTTTCGATTAACTTCGATAATCACTCATATTCGCAATCATGCATATAAATCAATAAAAAATACTTAATTATGATGCTCGACAGAAAAATGACATAACAATATTACGCGCGCGATATTATGTGTGGATATCTTTCTCCCATAAATTATTCCGCCGTTTATTATCACGTATAACGAGACCGAGTCTCATTATCTTTTTAAAGTCGGCGAAAAAAAAGAGACAGGCATGAGATATACGTTTAGCGTGGTCAGATCTCATAAATCTTGACGAATAACTGCGAGATACATACATGACAAAATTTTATATCTTTAACACGGTCAATCAATTGGATCGAAAAGAAAACAATCACTAAGATATAAAATATTCGATAACAAGAGATGCTACGTGATTTTTGAGTTCGCGGAAACTATTCTAACATTTATTTCATGTAATTTTATTCATATCATTCATGTATATCATGAAATAAGACAGTATCTCGTTACATATCTCCATTGTTTCGTACTTTTCGCGAGATGCTTGCGAAATTTAGGGATCTCATGGTCGGTATTTTTCTCTTCGAGTCGAGCAGTGCTATTACCGAAAATAGCCCGACTTTTGGGCAGCTCCGCGCAATTTCGCCGGCCGTTAATTGGCCATCTGTCCCGCCAGAAATGTTGCAAAGAGCGTGATGCGCGCCACATCGTTAATTATATAGCATTTCTTAATATGTGTATGCTGTCATAGACGAACGAGTGCAGCTGTCTACTTGTTGCTGAAAGTTAATATGGCACCGGGTCATTCGTTATTGCTTACAATGCTCGACATTCTTATAAATGATTAATATCCATCATTATAAATCGATTTGTGCGCCACTCAATTTAAACGCTACTGACGCATTTTGTCACAAGGGATACGAGTCGTGAAACGGTGTAAAATATCGTATACTGTATATATTTGAAAACATTCAATTATCATATAACATGTTAATATAGTTTTCATTCGCGAAAGAATTCTAGGTTTATCTTCACAGAGAAAGTGAGAATGATTAATCAATTAAAAATAGATAGTAAAGTATATTTCGATTTGCGATATCTTTGCCTTGACGAAAATATAAGAGACGTCTCATAATTTTCGATGATTCTCGTAATTCTCGCAATACGATGATGATACGATTGATCCGAATTTGCATGTGACATTTATCGAGACCGATGTCAACAGTATTCGCTTGCTGCGAAAGAAAAGTGGGAGGTTCTCGTCGCAGGGAAAGAACGATCGCAATCCGCGATAGAAATTTCGTCGCGCTTACTTGCGAAGATTTACGCTCAGCTAGAATCATAATTTGTCCGTCGTAAATTGCGCAGCATTATTCATTGAACGGATCTCGCAGAAAATCTGCAGTGTTTAGTGCAGACGAGCGATTTCCGGGTGGGAAAGGGACGCGGGTGTGTTGCATAAATCGACCAGCGGCCGATTTCGACACCGGAAACTGGCCTCTGGGTCGTCCTCCCCTCATTTGTTGCGGGCACGAGACGTGTAGTCGGTCGCGTAGTGATTGCGTAATTGCGAGCGCCGGCCCAGGTAACCGGCCAGGCTCGGCGAAATCGCCGAAAATTCCACGTTTCGTGCCTCTCGCACCGGTTATTACACGCACGTTCCTCGCATCGTCCCACCTCTCGATACACATACACGTATTTTGCATCGAATGCGTACAACCTGCACTCGCTTTCGCGTGCTTAAAGAGCCTAAAATGTAACTCCCGCCGCAATTGAAACATTTCCTCTGCGCGTACTACCGCTGAAATATATTACCTTTTTAACAGTTACTCAGCAATGTTTGATTAATCGAGAAAAAGATATATGAAAAAAAAATATAGAGACGCGTCTGGAACGCGAATGATCTTATCTCGGTTTCGCTTACATTCCGCAACCGCTTCGAAAATCTATGGAAATATTATGCAACGAACGGTAGCTGACAAACAGGATTACAAATATGTTTCATTTCATTTCTTCTGTCGCATTTCTCTAGAGAGAAACGTTCTCCATATCTATAAATAAATTCAAGTATTTTATGAAACCTTTACATTCCTTCATTTGCGTCGTTCTCGATTGCATATTTGCATTTTTGCTTTGATCTTTTTTAGCTTCTCGCAGATGCGGTAACGTCGGAGATTGTTCGAGAGCCTCGAGCAGTTTGATATCTCATTATTCTCATTACACATTTAATCGCATCGGTAAAATCACATTTGTGCTTCATGATAGATGAGAAATAATAATTATAATTCAGCAAAATTCCCTTTCTCTTGCTATTGAATTCTTTTCCAGCTTTATACCTCAGTTTTATAATAAGGATTTTAAACACGTTTCCTCTTCAATTAGTAATAATAAATTTAAACAATTAACAATACTTTTGTTGATACTAATGTCAGAATAAATAAAGTAAACATGTTGCCAAAATCTCACGTAACAACTTCACAGGAAAGTACTGTCGTAATGTACTTCTTTCCTTTCATTGTGTGTAAAGACGTTGTTTCTCACGCTACTTGAAGCAGACCGAGAGCATAGAAGATCTTACGTATTTTGAGTAAGATATAAAGCAAAGTATAAAATCGTGTTAAAATGATAGAAGTCAACTGAAGCGATCAAGTCGAGACAGAGATTAAGTAATTAACTTCATTACGAAAGAACGTTATCTATTCTTATTTGGCTGAAATCATATCGAATATCATATAGAAAGTTTATTCTACATTTTAATTCTTCATTCTATTATCTTATATATTTTTATATTTATATTTTATATATTTTTATCAATTTTCTGTCAAGAAATAAATTTCTAACTATATATATTTGTAATATAAAATTTAATAGTAATTATGTAAATTTTATAGTAGAAACTACAGTCACGAGAGATCATTTTCTCCCATTGAATATCTTTTCTAACTTGCTCAATTTAAAGTTTGCCTTGACACCAATTAATTCTGCGAATCCACGATTCTCGCGCGATTGCGTTGCGCTAGGCCTTGATAATCTAAATTTTTCGGATGGAAAGTGAATAACGGGTTCAGTAGAAGAAGAAGAAGTCGGCTGTTTCTTTATACGAAAACGTTTATAAAATTCATTTATTCCGTGAATTCAAGGTGCTATCACGACGAGAGAAGCATCTCTTTGGGCGGACGCTTGTCGTGATGGATTTTGCGATGCGGAGAAATGGATAAGACAAAGAAGGACGAGGTATGCGCATGATTTTTGAGAGGGAGAAATTCATCTAGTAGTGGCCGTAGCCCTTAACGGCAAAGGGGACCGTTTCTTTGACGAGGACCGGCTGCGGGACCGCGACCGGAACTGGAACTGGGTGAGACACCGCAACCTGAAAGTTTAAACATATTACGTTTCGAGGGTGCGATTAATATAAATCACACGCAATTGTCATCTCTTTGCATAATTACTAGCAAGGTTTGCCAAAAATCTGCGTTAGAATTTTGAGAAACGATTATTTTACTTGAAGCTGTTCGTCATACTATGGTATTTCCTCCGAAAACTCTAACTCGATGACCGCGCGAGATAATACGAGACTAATGGAAATTAATGTTCATACGTGGATGGATCATATATGTCATTGTTTACCTTGACGGGGTATGGCGCGGGCACTGGTACTGGTACCTTAACCGGAACCGGGACAGGTTTTTCCACTGGGACCGTGACGGTCTTGGTCTGGATCACTGGATAGGGTTGCGGCACCGGGACAGCTACTGGAACCGGATGCGGAACAGCGACTGGTACCTAAAAGTTACATGCGTGTTAAACATTATCATTGCATATAACACGAACGGTCGTTGGCATTATTGTTTATTGCCGTCGTAAGTGTCGTTGCCGAAGATACTCACCTTAACAGGGACGGGACGATCAACGGGAACTGGGTGCGGAACCGCGACGGTGATGGGGACAGGCTTCTCGGCGATGGCGATAGCGACACCCTTGCCATGACCACCATATCCACCATATCCACCATATCCACCATATCCACCAAGTCCAGCATATCCACCATATCCACCATATCCACCATATCCACCAAGTCCAGCATATCCACCATAACCGCCATATCCACCATATCCACCATAGCCCAGGCCATAGCCCAGGCCGCGCTTCGTCACCGTCTTGTCCTCAGCGGCGAACGCCGCGGAGATCAGCATCAGGCAGATCTGCAAAATTGTAAAACACAGTGGACTTTTATGTAATATTTCAATACAACTGAATGGAATTTATTTAATATTGTTATATAATATTTTATTTTTACTTTTTATATAATTAACATTTTTATATAATATTTCAATAAAACTGAATGAAATTTGTGTCACGTAGAAATTTTATCACTGGAGCCAAGTTTTTCCGAATATTTGTCAGCCAAGCATATAGCGATAATCACACAGTAAAGAAAGAAACGGACAGAATGTCATTTTACGTAGAAAACTATGATGTTTGAGCGGTTTTGTCAAAGATGTTCATCGTTCGAGTCAGGATGAACGCTTTGGCACCAGATGATTCTCGCGTGTCACAAAAATCAGCGCCTTTAATCTCGTGAATCGCAGAGATGTCGCGTGTACAACACATACCAGAGCCTTCATCTCGAACGATACTTTGGCGTGATACTCTCGCACGTAAGTAAAATAGATCGGTTTCTGTCGGTGTCGGGCTGGAAAACCACCCTTTATATAGGGAATTGACTTTCATTTCGCGCACCCTGCGCCCCGCCAATAGCGAGGGAAGCCAACGGCCGGCCTATCGCCACACCTACCTAGATCCTTACGCTATTTAAGTATGGTATAGGTGCATACACACACACACACATACACACACGTATATACATGTATTATAATACATAATGTGTGCAACGATTGTATAACACGGTAAACGTGCACGCGCGCGCGAGCTGCCGTTAGTAAATGGATCGCGCGCACGGCCGCTTTATGCAAATGTGTAAATGTGCGATGTAAATGTGCATGTTCGATGCACGCAGCCTTCCGATGCGGGAGCCTTAACGAGACCATTTTTCCACCCGCCAAGAGATTGTCTGACGACACAAGAGCAAGAGAAAAAACGCCGTCGCCGACGTTACGATCGCTCATCGAGCCGCTCTGCTCTAAATCGCAGTACAATCGCACAGTGGATTTCTGAGATCGTATAAGTGTGACATGAAACGACGAATTTCTAATTAATGCCACGCACGTACCGAACAATAATTGTAACAAGTCCATAATTATTTCTCGATGTCCGGCGGCGTTGGTTTGCGCAAGATTGCTCAATGCTTCATTACGAGGTAAAACAGCCAGTTTGCCGTGCTAATATAAATCATAAGCCTGCTAGATACGCGGTGTCTTCTATTGCACTGTCTAGTGCACTGTCATTACATCATGCGCTCGTGACACAAAGTGCAAGCTGCGAGATAGCGACTCTGCAATTTTGCATTATCTTTGCCATCTGCGCGCGAAATACTGATTAAACTAATATGTTGGTTTAAGCCTGTGTAAAAAATTGCTTTATCGGCGCGAACCGCCCGTTGTTAATGATCTATGACAATTTCTTTTTTTCTGAGTGAAATTAATGTCAGTTCGCTCTCACGAACGTCGTAAAATCTCGTTTGACATCTCGTGTCTGTGGCTTTTGGCTAGTGATTGCTTTCAAATATCAAAGCATAAACAATATTGTGTATAAACAATTTTAAATATCTCAAAGTGTAAACAATTGTTTTTAAATCAAATTGTATTATGTACAGTTGCGAATGAATTTAACAGCGACTTGTCTAAATTGTGACACCGCGCGATAAACCCAAAGACAGCATTCCGACATTGACACAAGGCGATTCGGATCTGTCACACTGGCGCACGAAATAGGACCCCATACCGGTTCTCTACGCCCAGACGGACGTTTCCTGGTTCAACATTCATTTCTGCCTATTTCACGCGAGCACCAGTCTTGCGAGATTTGCAAAATAACAAACTACGTGCAACATACAATTAGGATACTTACTGAATAAAGGATTACTAAAAGTAATCTGAAATTTTAGACGCACCCTTAAATACTTATAAACATAAATAAAATAAATAAATATGTGACTTGTTCGATTATCGCGATATAATTTATCGCCAGTAAATTCTGCAGAAAATGTGCAATTTTATAATCACGGCATCCGTCTTTTGGCTGTCGAAATAATTGCCCCCTGCCATGTTTTGCTCGAGGCAAGGTCTCAGCGGCTAATTCACGTGTATCGTTGCGTGATAACGCAGTAATGGCAAATAGAGATATCGAACACGCTATTTGGGAAAGGGTTTTTACCGAGTATGATTAGCGCGAGCAAATGCTCGCCGAATTTCTGAATGGACGTGATTTACACCCTCTCTAGCGCGGATCTCACGGTCCCGCTTGTCTGACTAGTAGTAGCTTGGATCACGGCGCGGCTTTGCCGGATCAGCTTGTTCGCTGATCTAATACCACAAGTTTGATTGATCCCATTATCTAGCGCCCGCTTTAGCGCTTAATGTCGGTTAACGCTCATATCGCACTTACTTAGTGGAATCATCGATCGTTCCTGTTATGCAAAAGTGATAACGCTCTTTAAGAAACTTATTTCATTAAATTGAAATTATTTTGCAGACTGGCAAAATTAATTAGTTGTCATCGAGAAAATTTATTTAGGGAAAACGCGGGTCGACGTTCGAATTCCACGTTTGTTGCATCATTTCAGCTCTCATTGTAGACGTACTATCTCTAAGAGTGTAAATCTTGTCGTTTCATTAGAGATATCGAGCTTACTTTGTTTGTGGCGCAAGTCAGCATTTACAGCGTAATAATTTCACGCATAACTCTTACTCGGCATTATTTATGTAGCACGTATAAATAAACTCGTTGCTTTGTCATTAAACGCTATATAAATACAGTTTGTCGTAAAGTATCGTTTAAGTATCGATATAAATGCTAATATAAGTGACGATCGATTAGATAATTCGATATGCTAGTCGTATTACCGCGTTTAATAACGATGGAAATATCTATAATTAGCCCTAAGTTTGCATAAGATAACACGATCGGTTTCTTTAGTGCAAAATCAATCTGGGTAAAAAGTAAAGCAAAGTTAGCGGTTTGCACATAGTAGCAAAATCTTACGATATCGTCGCCGACTCAGATTTTCAAGAACACTTTCATGCCTACATTAGTCACACGTTTTATTACAAGTCATTGCATCCGTTTTCTCTCAACAAATCATCTCACTGAGCTTCGTATTTACTCGTTACTTAAGCGTGCGTTAAACCTTGCAACAAAAGAAGTCGTATCTCTTAATGACAGAGATAGAAAGATTACACATTGAGTCATATCATAGTTGTCAATTAAACCTCTTACATTAAACCAGATAAAATGATTAAATCAGATAAATGAACGTTATTTTTTGCGATTTAAACAAACGTAATTGAATTTGATATAAAAATTCGATATACTAACGTCACTTAGATCAACCGTCATTCCGATCGTGAATAATAAGAGAAATTTTTCTATGACATCATCTCATTATTTAATTATCTTATGAAGTAGTTGAGTGCTCGAATATTCGTTCGATATCTCATATTCCGCATCATCATATTGATGAAGTGTATATACAATTTCCTCAAGTTGTTGCATTGTAGGCATTCTCATATTGACGGCACCCTAGAGATAAATTGCATCAACTTGGGTTTTCTCACGCGCTCGAAATCGCCCGTGCGTAAAGTCAGAAAAGTCTGCTTTTCGACACGCTCGAGCTCGTATTTATGTCTAATATGGATCCGGTACGGTAATCGAGCACACAAATAATGTAGAACCGTTAAAGAGCGGTCGCGAACCTGGGTGACACACCTCCAAGCATTATTTCCGGTCCGGCTCCAGAGGCTGGTTCTCGATCTCGATATCGCGATCGATTACGCAATCACCCGCCGCCTCGGCAACGCCTCGCTCCATAACGTCATAGCCGAGAAAATAAATCAGTTAACTTTTCACTGGAGAATGGAAACCGGCGACAATGGATTTAACCCTGATTCGCCACAACTACTACTATATATATAATAAACAAACAATAATGTAAATGTAATAAAGAAATATTTTATCTCTATATATCTATTTTATAAATTGTCGAGTGTCGACGTCACAAGAAAAATACAAAAAATCTGACTTCACGTGTTGCCCATTTTTGTCATGTTTAAGTTCCTTTTTTACTAATCGTCGTTAACGATACGATCACGTTGTCGCATTAGCGTGTGAAACCGATGGGAAACGATACTAACAACGCAGGTATTACATTACGAAAGGCTGGCGTTTCGCGGAGGGCAAACGTCACGTTGCGTGCTCGCTCAAGCCTCAAGAAGAATTCGCCTTACCGATAATTATGAGTCACACGCGAGAGATTTTGTAATGCGGAATATGTCATATGCTAGGAGCCAGCTTTTGGTGTCAGCCGGCACACAAGGACCGGCGGCCAAGAGAAATGCTCCAAGTTGTTTGTATCAAAATGCAAATTAAGCTAAAAATAAATGAGAGATCATTAATTAATCATGACGAATTCTAATTATTTTTTGTTAATATTGTAATGATCATGATGATAAATATATAACACTTATTCAAGTCAATCGAGGAGAGTCTTCCCGTGAGCTTTTACTCTGCTCTCTGTTACTCTTAATAAGAGAGATGGTGTGGCAAAGGCGCATTCTTTTTGGCGATTGGATTGGCGTGTATCCACCCGAGATAACGTAACAAACGACGCAACCGGACCCAATCCTGTGTCGTGTTTACGTAAGATGCAGATCTTGATGTAAGTGCGGTTCGCAGTTTTCACTGGCCCCACCATCATCAGAAAGTGAGAGTTACAAGCGATGGAATTTTAATAAAAGCCTTTAATTTTTACAATTGTTTGAGATAATCACGAAAACCACTAGAAGCGAAGGAATTTACGAGAATTCGCTAACAAGTTTTCTAAAAAATCTTGCAAGTTTTACAATTATTTCGGGGAGCCAGGTACAATATCTCACAAGAGACCATTTATCAACCGCTAATTCTTATTAATGTCCTCTCGCTCTTAAATCTCTGTCAAGGCGAGATACGAGACACTTAAAAATTATTTCCTTTTATAATTTATTGCGTACAAAAATTCTGAAAAAATTTTAAGTAATTTTATCTTTTGTACTATCGGAATTATAGTTTTTTTCTTGTCTTTTGTTTTTTAGCTTTATGGTTTTTGGATGTTGCTCGAGCGGTTCTCCTTTGTCTCTCGACGTGACGCGCAACGCGTAAATGCGCCGTTGCACTCCGCCGCGATGATGCAACTGCTTCGTGCATTCCTCGCAAGGACTCCGAGACCGGGGTGTGGTTGCGAGTCGACCGACCGACCAACCGACTTATCTTCCTCGAGGAATCGTGTACACGCACGTGTGCACACGCTTATTTTCGGCATGGACTTTTTTTTAGCCGAGAAGAGGCGTAACGTTGCACGCTTGGCGAATTTCTGTCACGTAACGAGCTGCAATTCGAGTGTGTCGAGAAAAGTGTATTCCGTTATCGGAGCGGAACATAGTCTGGAAAAGCCGTAATCTGCATCTCGCATTTTTCTATCTATCGGACAGTTGACGAATCATCTCTCGGAAAAAAAGAAAGTAAATAAAGGCTCTTCAAAAGCAGCATTTCTTCGAAACAAAATTTCTTCAAAAACAGCATCAATTAATTAACAATGCCAAATTAAATAATAACGCTAAATTGCGAGACAGATTCTCGTTGCGCTTCTCGCGTTCGCGACGTCTGTACCTATGTCAAATCGCGTAATTCGCGCGTTTCGCGGACTCTCTCGGTCGCTATCAGACACGACAGTACGCGCGAACGCTATCGATCGCGTAACAATGACACCCATATAATTCAACGCTGGCTGGTGCAGAGGCGAGCACCGTGAAATTGTTGATCCGTGTTTTATCAATGGTGGCTCGGCCATTCTAAAGCTGCCGGTACCTGTTGACGCGCGTCAACGACCTCGAATGCGTCTCCTGACCCGGCTCGGGGTCACAATGACGCGACGAACAATAGCAAGGTCGTACGGCTGCGAGATCGTACGGGGCGACTCGTTACGTTACTTGTTAATTCGCGCCGCCGACCATGGCAGAGAACTTTGTGTGGCAGGTCGTGGACATTGAAGATTAGCTCTCTCTCTCGGGACACCGCGCACCGATAGCCGGCAGGCATTTCCCCTTTCATCGACTTCCCTGCAGTCAGCTGCGTTAACGAGGTAAGTGATTACGTCTAATCCAATATTCCCCTGCGACATCGAACTCCCTGCAGCCGTCTGTCTGTCTGTCTGTCTGTTTTTGCAACACTGATGAGTATCCTTCAACTTGCAAAAAGGAAACCTTGTAATTGGTACTCGCGCATGTGATATACCTCGGGTCGGCGAACGCACACAAAGAGCCGCGAAATTTCACGCACGCAAAATTAATTCGTTCCGATGAAGCAAGCGGGAAAATGACCCCGTGCAGCACCGAGCAGGACGCTTGCGATTAAGTCTTGCGATACGATCATGATCGGTTGTTTGTCAATTTCCATTTTCCTGCGATTGCAATCGCGCGCTTGTCGGTACTTGCTCATATCGATTATTACGTGGACCACCCGTTTGTTGGATTATGTCATTACACGTAAGTGTGCTTTCACACACATCTCGATTTTTAATTTATCTTATCGTATACTAATGATTATTAACTAATTAAGGTTTTTCCTCTTGATGTGTTTTCAATTAACTTGCTAATAATACAAGAAAATACTATCGAAATAAAAAATCGAGAAGTGCGTGAGAGCACATTATACGGGAGAGATATATACAATTAATATTATAATATAATCTAACGAAAAATATATAAACTAATAAAATAAGCAATATTATACAATACACATTGATCGTATAATTTAAGGACATTTTTGTCATATATGTCAATTGTATAATTTGAGGGAATTTCCGTTAAATATATATCGAACATATAATTCGAGAACAGTTCAATTAATGCCTTTGTTCCAAAAGTCTCAAAGTATGAGAATGATTACAAGTGTGTATATATATGTATATGTATATTGCTTACATAATATTGCTTATATAATATTGCTTATTTTATTTGTTTACTATCTACGCACATCAAGCGAAACCAAATGAATGATCGAACCAACCAGTCAAATATGTATGTACATACACATATATATATTATTAGCAATTTAACATGCAGTAATCCTGTTTGCACGGTTGATTTTTCACGTGCGAAATGTAGATTATGTTGCTATCCAGCAACCAGTTATTTCTCTCAGTTTTTATACAAGAGACTTGTTGCAAGTTCTGTGTCATGAATGTTGACCTGCGTTTCAGTGCCAATCTTTTTAAAAATATAAATTACGACTTTCTGTATATAGAAATAAATAAATTACATTTTTCAAAATTTTTATAAATGATTTACTTACTCTTGCTTTTATTTGTGTCGATCAGCATTGATACAATTAAGCATTATTAAGTTTCCATTTTTTTGTTTGTAGTTTTTTGGAATGTTTGCGAATCTTTTCTTTCTTTCTTAGCCGTAACATTTTTATTATAATATTGGGTTGTAATATATATTTTCTATTAAAAATACTAAAAAAAATGCAACGAATATTACGACCCAATACGACAATTGCTCGGGAAATGCACGATCGTGCGGACATTGGGTTTGGCGCAATTGCGGATCTGGAGTTTTCTAAACGCACGAGAACGAGAACAGCGAAGGGCGACTGAAAGGGAAACTGCTCACATGAAAGCCCCCTCTTCCTCCTTCCTTCTATTGGAACGATCTCGTTTCCTGTTTTGCACCGTTCCAAAGTGCACGCTCGATCGAGATTTCGACCGACATCCGTGCGAGAGGAAGAAAAATATTTGTACAATATTTCCGGTCGGGACGAGGAACAGCGAGAAGGGCAGTAAAAATGATAGAAATTTTTCGAATATTTTAATTTGTCTAATACTCGAAATTCTAACTCGATATATTTGATACAACGTTTTAAAATATTCAGTCATTGGAAATACTGTCGGCTACTTAATAAATTATTTAATACAGTATTTTATGAGATTTATGCGCGAGGATTTAAAGAAAGAATTTTTCATTTCTTTTTTGTAATGTTTTAATCTTCATTATTTGCATTCCAATGAAACGATAATTATTCTTCTAAGGTTTATACTTGTATATGTGTGTGTGTGTGTGTGTGTGTGTGTGTGTGTGTGTGTATGTGTATCAGTATATCTCTTGTTCGTCTATGAGAAAAAATGAAAATGAAAGGGAGGATTAAATCGCAAGGTTAAACGAGACGTGCTACTCGCCGCACTCCTCTCGATTTCTCTCGTGTGTATCAGAAAGTTCCGACACGAGGCTCGCCTCTCACGCTTGCGTTCGCAAGCGTGTATCGTGCACGTGTCGTGTATTTGCACGCTAGTAATGCAATGAAACGTTGCGGTGACTAACGATCGCGGTTGCTTCTGTTTCTCAAATGCACCCTTCACCGGATTCCGCGTGGACTAGCATTAGTCAATGCATTTTCTCATTAGGATAATATCCATCGATCGTTCGAGATATGATGCCTCGAGCCGAAGAGACGTTAAGCGTCGTATCTTCTCGATCTTTTCGATACGTTCGAGACGTATCGCGTTTACGGTGGATGGATCTTAAAAGTGTTTCGCAGTAATGGCAAATGAACCTGTGTACGGGTTCTTACGCGAGTATATTGCTTTCTGTAACGTGACGTAATATCTTATTACACGCTACGTACGTCAGAATCTAGGTCGTTTCGCTCTAGAAGCGGCCGACCGATCATCGATTTGCGTCATCGATTTGCTCGATGCACTCTCGCGTTTTTTTCTCTTTCACCTTGATCCAAGTATATAATGGAAAAAATAACATCGGCGAGGGAAACACAAGGGATCTTAGATCTTTGCTTTCAATTGTAATGGCAAGAGCAATTTTTTCTCAAAACTGACTACCAGTTTTCCGCATTTTTGGTGGATGAAATCAACTTAATTCCGCGTAATTTGATAGCTGGAAGTTTGATTTATCAAAGTCTGGCTCAAATGTTGCCCGAGTAATTCGATCTGAGCGAGAGCAATGTATGCACGTGGATTGGGAGCCGCAAAAAAGTGCCAAACCACATTCCACGAGTAATTAGAATGAAAACAGGAATGTTGTACATTATGTACATTATGTACTTGTGGGCACAGTGTAGAAAGCTATTTTATCACGGGGTAGAGCGTTGGAGCGTGCAACAAAAGATCGACGCGGAATCGGAAGGGTTACTTGATATACCCTACGGCAAATCGAATTCTCACGTAGGAGGAAGTGGACCAAGCGCATGGACTTTGTGCTAATGCTTTAATCTACGGAGTGTCTCTCGCCAGTCCTGCAACAAATATTGACAGGTTTCATGCTATAAATAAGGACAAATTAGCCGAAATGAGACGCTATTTTTTGAAGGGAAACAACTAAATTCTAAATGTGCCGGAAGAATTGCACTCGTAAAAGATATCTATGGATGAAAGGTGACATGGTCGAATCGGGCATACCTTGTATAATCTGACGCAATGCAACCGCGAATCGAATGTAATAAACCAAGAGCTTATAGTTTGTTATCTGCTATAAATAATCACTTGTCAAACGTGACGTAAAACACGAGGAAATGCGAGAAGAAAGAACGCTTTAATAGATCTTTAAAATATGTTTATCGTTCGAGGGCAAAAGCAACAATTTAAGATCCAATTTCGCGATTTTCCATCTCTTCGCCGTCCCTTTATCTGGCAAGATGGAAGACGAAATGCAGTCGTGTGTATTACGTAAGCGATGCATGTAACTCCCTCGGTTGCGCTCGATTATGTGGGAAGCCGATCGCAATCCGTGTAAACGTATCCGTGAAAACGGCACATGCACATACATCGAACGCGCGATCGTTGGAGCGTGACCTGGAGAGCGTTTCATGTACTTAGGCGGGCTTTATCCCGTGTCTTTCTCGTAGATATACGTGCGGTATCTTGCGCCTTACATCCTACTTGCGTCTCTTGGACGAGGCAATAATTGGACCGAGAGATAGCCAGTCCGCTTTCTCGCGAATATCCTGCCGGATCGCGACCCAGGATCTCTCGCCCACGCAATGGCGAAGAATTTCGATAGTTGAAACGTGAAATGTTTCTTGAATTACCGGATGACGGGCTGGCACAATTGTCGATCATCATTGATCATCGTTGATGATTACTACAACACCATCTTTATTATTCGATCAAATATATAATGTAATACACAATAAAATCTAGTCAATTAGTGAAGAAATGATTTTTCGGTCGGTTTAGATCTCACGTTGACCCCCATTATTAAATATCTTTGTCGCTTGCGAAAGCTTAAATAAATAAATAAATAAAGAAATAATATTAAATCTGCCGTCAGGCCGTTGTCTTTTTACGTCTCGTTCTCGTGGTCCCTTTCGCTTGATTTCGTGGTCGCTTCCGTTGGCCATTTCTCCGCGGTTGCAGCAGAACTCACAGTGGTGGTGGTAGTAATGATAGCAGTGGTGTTCGGTGGGTCCGTAATCACGATGGGTCCAAGAGGTTCCGCGGTCTGTTCCTTTTCCGTGGTAGGTCCCTCCTCATTCGAAATTTCTTCGATGCTCGGCTTATCCGCGAGATCTTGGACTTCATGCGAAGTCTCTAGAGTGATATCGGGAGTCGGTGGTACCAGCTCCACCGATGGCATCATAGTTTTTATCTGGCACTGTCGACCCATGTAGCCGAGGGGACAAATACATCTGCAAGAGTAACGCACACACGTTTTTTATTTTATTCGCGTCGACGTTTTATAATACGATCAAGTCGAGCGAGCGAGTCTTACCTATAATTGCCGTCCTCGTGAGTCATGCTAATGCAAGTAGCATTGTTCCGACAGGTATTGGGGTGCTCGTCGCAGTAAGTAAGCTTCTCGTTGCACAGATCACCGGCCCAGCCAGGTTCGCATCGGCAGTCCCACGGCCGTTTGCACGAACCATGCACGCATCCGGGATAGGGCACGCATTCGGTACAGTTGGGGCCCGTCCAGCCGACGCGGCATCTGCACGTGCCCGGTCGCCGACAGTTACCGTGTTCCCGACTGCATCCTTGCGCGCAGATCGCTGATGGATAATCATATTTTGTTATATATACATGTGTAACGTATTATTTTATTTTTAAAGAGATGATTATTTGTAACTTTAATAAACCGCGGAAAATTATACGCAACTAACTCTATCCATCGTGTCGACGTAAAACGTACGTGACTTTGGACATTTTTCTTTTTTCGTTCGATACAAGTTCTCGCGTTTCTGCTGCACGTACATTTCTTATTTCGTCAAAGTGGATTCACGAAAGATTTGATGTATATTTAGGGAAAAGATTCTCCGTTTCAAATTCAAGTTTCGAGCGAAAGAAAAATAAAGTGGCCCTCGTCGATAGTCACGTTCCCGTTTATTTTCGAAAGAGTCTCTCTGTTTGTTCCTCTCGTTTCGGGAACAAACTTACGTGTTTGACATAGCAGTCCGGTCCAGCCTGGCTCGCATCGACACTCCAGGGGCCCTTGACAGGTCCCATGGGTGCAGCCCGGCAATACCGCGCATTGTTTGCATTTGGGACCCTGCCAACCTAAACGACATCTAAAAAAGCAAAACGCGTTAAGTCTCCGTCTTCCCTTTTCTGACACGTTTGTGTCAATAAAGCTCTAGTGAATCATCCATTGCGTTTTTTCCTTAATGTCTGAATCTGAAGAAGCACGTACATATGAAATATTGCAATAAGGTAAATTACCTGCATTCGCCTGGTTTCTCGCAGTAGCCCTGACTCGACAGGCAGTCAGCTGCGCAGATAGGCTCGGAGCAGAACATGCCCTTCCAGCCGGGATCGCAGGAGCACTCAAAGCTCACGTTACACCTAAAAGAGAAAATCATGATGTCAAATGCCTGCTAATCTATCGAACAGAATCGATCGCTATTCACGAAAGATCACTTTGGTTTCGTGTTACGCGGAAATCAGACTCGCTCGTTCGCCCAAGGTGAAAGCAAACCGAGGCTCCGATACGATACCCGTTATTGTTCAAGTGGAGTTCAATTCATGGCATACGAAACGATAAGTCGCGCCGCATTATAGCAAGCGTGTGGGTGAACGATCGTATAGGAATTCAGTGATCGGCTTTAAATGCCGTTTGATTTTCATATTCATAAACGTGTTTGTCAAAGGTGAAAATTTATTCGCGAAAAATTGGAAAGTATATTCTTTGCACGTTAATCAATCGATCTTACCTTCCGTGTTGACAGCCTGGCAAAGCCACACATTTGTCGCATAGTTCGCCATAAAAGCCCAGTTTGCAACGACATTCCCCGGGACGTCGACAGTAGCCTTGAAGGGGATCGCAACCCTTGCGGCAAATTGGTACATCGCAAAGATCTCCGGTCCATCCTAAATAATAAATAATAAATAATCAATTATATAATATATTTTCTAGTAAAAATTTTGCTTATTGTCGATCTCATGTTCCGAAACGAAAAACTCTCCTTCGTACCTGGTAAACATTTTACTTCGCCAGCTTCGTCGCAAATGTAGTGGGAATTGGGGTGTTGGGACGCTGGTATTTCGCACGCTTGTTTCTTCCATTTTGGCACGTACCTAGATGATTAAATGTAATAAACTCCTGATTTGAAAAAAAAACGATGACACAAATTGTATCTTTCGATCCATTATTAATACACTAAGGTTGCAAAATCGTTGCTCGTCATTGCTCGGATATTTCTTCATTCATTGGTAACTCGAGCGGTTACCTCGCGTGGCGAAAGAAAAATTCTAATCACACTGTGCCAAGGAAAACGACGTTCGAGAATAGCTCAAGTATAAATAATTAACCGATGCGTATGCATTGTTGATTATTGCTCGCTTACGTGTGTCAATCTCGGCTTTCTTAACAGTCTTGATGACAAGACACTGCTTCGAGCTTTAAAATCTCTGTCTAACCGAATTATCCGAAATTTATGTTAATCTGCCTAATTTACGATACCTCGGTCCGGCGGCGAGTCCAATGGGCAACACAGAGGTCCCTAGGACCGTGACAACTGTGACAAGTCCATTCGTCTCCGATTGTGCTAGTTGATGAGGAAACTTGACGAGGAAGGTGGCAAGCAGTAGCGATATCATCATCTTGGCTCGACTTCCGAGTCAAGACTGCGAGGATGAAAACGTTCAAGGCGAAGCCTAGGATAACGGGACCTTGTTCGAGGCCACGACATACTTTTTACCGTGTATGCGTGCGCGCGAGTGCGTGCGTGGTACAGCAACGATTCTTTCGTCGACTCATCGTGAGTTCGTCTCACTCGAGTTCAATGCACTCCACGGACAGGCTAGAGGACAGTGAAGAGGATAGATAGACAGATAGAGAGAGGATCTTTTCCGGGAAGAATTATTTTCAATATTCTGAAAAATTTTTCAAGATCTTCTCCTTAGGAATCAGAAGATTCATAAGAAACTCTCCCTCCGTTTTTTCGCTTCTCGCTTTTCTCGGCCTGACAATGAGTGTCACAATTGTCGCAAGCGTTTTGAGGAAATTTGATAATATTTTTAATATTTATAAAATATTATGATATTTATTATATATCTGAATTTATTATAGTATATAAGTCTCTTAGAATAAAAGCAAATTATATAATCGCAGCTTATTGTTAGTATAATAATATAAATGGAGTATAAAGTATATAAATGGAATGATATCTTAAGAGAAATATAGTACATTTATTCTACTAAATTTTTTACAATTACAATAGATTACACAAAACCACAACTATGTATTTACAAATAAATATTTGTTGCTCGATTACGTTGCTGTTGATTTTCGACATTAGGAACTCTTGGAATTCAGTCTATCCGTTGCGTTGAGCTAGAGAGGCATTCAACATTATCTATTTTGTTTCTAAAAAGAATATCAACAATCTGAGCAAATCTCGACTAATATTATTTGTATTCTACTATTATTATCTGATTTGTACATTTGAGCTTTCGATATTTTATATCTTTTCGCGTGCAATTATATTGTATTAAAAATAGTATTGATAGTCACAAGTTTCTCCGATATCATCGGACTTTCCTACAATATTGACACAGAGGTATCGATATATCTGAAATGTTCCGATCCCGATAGAAAAATTTTAGACAGAATATATTGCAATGTGTATTGGGATCGGTACTTACAATATCCTCGAAATAAACCATAATTGTAAAAAACATACATTAAAGCGAGGATGCTCATCGATGCGATGAGCAACGCTCTCGTGAAAAGAATATTCACACATTTCGTTAAAGAATGATTCGTTCATCCATGACAAAGCTATTGACGAAATATGCTCGCGGATGTCTTTATCGTCAGTAACTGAAGATGTTTCTTTCGTGACAGCAAGCAAAATTCCTGAGTTGTTCTTATTGGTCTAGACGAGAATCTACATCGTAAGATAAAATCACTTGACATCTTCTGCATCGTTTGTCGCATTTGCATCGTTTGTCACATTTGCATCGTTTGTCACATTTGCATCGCATATCGCCTTTGTTTTCATAGGCTTCTGCGTTTCATTTTTCGTTTCGGACTCGCCGTTATGTAGTATATCTAGCACTACATAAGTCGATAATACTTTTGTATCCTTCGAATTCTTGGAATCTTTCTTCGACGAGTTTGTAGCTTTTAGCGTCAGCCTCTCCAGTTCCATATCGCAGCTTTCTAGCAGCGCCATTTCTATGTTGTTTAAACGGTTCCTGAACCTTAGTAAAACGTGTTTTACCTCGAGAGCTATAATTGTTAATACCATGCATACAAACACTACCAGTATCATTAATACGCAATGGACAAGGTTAAATTCGATATCGATAATTTTTATCGTAACATCGGTCCAACGCTGGGCATGGATGGTGATCGGATGGCTTCCAGGACCATCGCTGCTTGCTACCCTAATCAGGTATTTGTAACCGGGCGACAAAGAGATCTGCGCCGATTCACATTTTGTCTCCTGCAGAAATCAAATGGAATCTCTTTACGAATATTCGAGTCTAACAGATACGTATCTGTGTATCGAGTACACATGAATCTATCTATTTGAAGTAAGTGCTTCAAATATACGCGACACGTTTAATCTGTAATTACCTGGTTACCCGTGATGCCGTATCCCGTCTTCTCCCAAGTGACGACGAACGTTGGCTTGTCCGATTCCTCATTTTTATCGAAGTGTTCGAGTGTAGATGGGCTGAGATCTGTGAATTTCTTGCGTTGCTGACTCAGTTGGGCACGCCAGTCATGCCACGTGATATATGCTTGATCGAGAGTACCACCGTATAGAAGTGTATCCAACTTGGGCCACCATTTTTCCCAGCTGTAATAACGATCACATTTTTCTCGTGTGCAAACGAAGTGAAGATGCAGAGTATCTTGATCAGAATAACATTGACATGAAACTATTATAAATATAATATACATAAATATATTATAAATATATTACGAGAATCTTGATAGTTTTATAGATTAAAAGGAAAAATTGATATGTACATGGTGTCGCTTGAAGAAAACACAAACGGCTCTGACATTGCGTTTCACTAAACACCAAGTTTTAAGCGCGCATATTATACCTTGACACTTTTTATCTTATATAAATTATTAATACTCTTTTGTAATTTACCTGTATTGCTTTATCATGCCTTTTTCGTCGACGACGATAATCCATCCAAACGGTGCGAGCGTGGGTTTCTGCTTTGCGGAATAGTAGTTGTCCTCTCTCCATATTCCTATCAGATCTTTGTGCATTACTACAGCCACATCGTATTTGTTCATGCGGACTTCATCTCGTTCGGGTGCCGGCAGTTTGCTTGCGTCATAAGTTTCTATCTCCTTTCCTTTAGTTTGGAAAAACGTGCATGCTGTGTCGCAACCCAAACACTGAAAAGACGATATTATGAGATTGACAAACACTGTGTTATATGTACTGTACACATTCTACACGAATTTATCAAATAACTTCCATTATCATGAAAAAATTAAACTTTTCGCAATAAATTTAAAATTAAGAAAAAAGGGAAAAGAAAGAATCGACTTTTTCGGAATGTTTGAGGGAGTCTAGCTTTTGTACAAGACCGTTTTCTATTCGAACGGGCTTTCCGTGAGAATTGGCAGGTAGCCGTTTCCTAGAGTTTCACTCTCTACCTATAAGCATTATCATCCTTCTTCGAGACCGCTCGGTCTTCGTTCTTTTTTATAAAATCTCCCGATGGTTATTCCCGAGCGACAACCGAGATTCTTCTGAGGTTAATCGATTTGTACTTTTAACCCTTGCCTCAAGGCAAAGGAGATCGCCCGAATACCAATTCGTGATATTATATAAAAAGTTAAATATATCCTAAATAGAAAACGCTTTTACCTGATGTGCGTTTGATACCGGATTCTTCGATAAATGCTTGCAAGGCAAGTCAGGTAGAATTGTCACCTAAATTAAAATTAAACAAGAAGAAAGATTAAGATTTATCATTATATATCTCATTTTTTTCGATTAATTTTATTAAACAAGTTTTTTATTTGGGATAGATGCTCGATTTGACATACGATATATAAGAATCCTATCACGCGCTTACTTACATTGTGAAAATCGTGTTTCTCGCACATCTCACGCATTGCCTCTTTTTCAAACAAATATTCAAACACATAGCAGCTATACCAGCACTGTAAACAGAAAAAAAGGCTGTATAAACATCTAGCATTTAATTAGAAGTAGAAGTAGAAAATAAATTCTTTTGAATTAGATTCCAAGTTTAATTGGATTTTTAAATCTTCAGACTTTAAAATTTTGACTCGTCAAGGTTTTGTCTCTCGAAGGACTTTGAAAAATAGCCAGAGATTTAACGACGCACAAAAACTTTTCAGTTACGGGACGCGCCAGGAGAAAGAGACGCTATTAGAGAGGGAGGTGGGCAGAAGAGAGGAAGAGAGTAGATTTGATGCAGAAAGAGAGGCCAAGATAAAAAACGTTGAATCGAACGATTTAAGGAGAGAGAAAGAAGCGAGGGAGGAGAAGGGCAGGGAAACACCGTAAAGAAGGTAGAAAAAGGGGGAACGGAGAAGAGGAAGGGGAACTGAATTAGCTCCAACCTGTTCTGAGCATAACAGGCACCGTCGTCGTTGTTGTTGTCTTCATATTTATTGGGGTACCGAGTCTCGAGTGGGCTCGCCCGTTCCTAAATTCGACTTTCTTTTTTCTTGCGGCCTATCCCTTTTTTTCCTTCTTTCGATCCCCGATTACCCTTCTCCGAGGCGTACACTCGCTAAAGCTGACCCTCCACTTCGTAGAAACGAAAGGCCTCACACGCTAATGACATTTCCCGAAAGCTACGCTGAGTTGCATCTTACCCACAGAATAGACATTCGGGCTTTAAAGAGCTCATCTTACATTTGTTTAATATTGTTTATAATCGCAGGTACAATATGTACCATTTTATTTTTGGAAGATTCGTAATCGAGAAATTCAGATATCGTCTGAATAAATTAGATAGGGAGATTATATCGGTAGGTGAAGGAATCCAACTTATTTCTTCCAGCAAAATCGGATCCGTCGATCTTGGCTTTATCGGACAATGATCAGACTGAGTACCGAGTTGCGATTATCGACTTGGATCGCGTCGCGTCATCTTGTTCTAATCTGAAAATCAGTGACTCGTTTGTCCGGCAACGATAGGCTCGTAAAGTGAAATAAATGTCCGAAAAGAAAAACGGCCGGTTAGGGCACATCTTTTGAGAAAAAACGGGAATACTACGATAATACGAAGGACCGAGAAAACCAACTTGGGGAAAAATCGATATTAGCGATATTAGAAAAATATCTAATAAGTATTAAGAAAATATTTGCGAAAATCTGTATTCTGGAATATCGAAAATGCATTATTTCTTTCGTTCCCTGTTTGCATTACATCAAGCTCCTGCTAATTGAAATGCAATAACAATCATTTACTTTCGATCGAACAAGCATCTATTTTCTTCCTCTTCCTCCTCCTCCTTCATCACCTCATCGAATCAAAATTTTAATTAATCGCAGAAATGGCTCATTATTATTTTCCGAAATTTTTATATTATTATTATATTAAATTTTCATGGTGTGTAAATTGTAATTTTCTCGGTTCCTCAAGAGAACAGTTAACTATATAGTGTTCTAATGAGAAAGGCCCGAAGGGCCGTTTCTGCTCCCTCGGCAAGCTGTTATTCCAATTTTGAATTCCCTCTTTCCCAGAATACATTCATCACAAAGGCTCATGTGTAAATTCGAACATTGGGCCCCCTTGCGTGACACGGAATCGGTGGATCCCCCGAGACTAATGGACACTGCATACGGTACCGAATGAGCAACTTTCTCGCGCATTATGTTCCTCTACTCCCCTAATCGCGATTTCCAATCGATCGTAGGAATCGAAGGGATAGGGCGGCCACACCTGGTGATTGTCATTAAATCCCTCTTTTCACCAACGCCACAATTTATCAGTCATCTGTTTTCCGAATTTCCCAGCTATGAGACCGGTGCTCTCTCTGACTCATACGCGTTCAGGAAAAGCGAAAATACGATACGTCACGCAAGCGAAATTGTATCGATCGCTGATCAAAGAGCTTAGCTTACAGAGTTATTATTTTTATACCTATTTTATATCTATCTGTACGATAAAAACATTATTTGGAAAATGTTTCCGAAGCGACTGTTACGCGCGAACATGTTACCCTGTGTTGGAATTCGAAACTTGGAAATTAATTACCTCCTGGCAACCGATGTTCTTGTCGCACTCGCCATCGGCGGTTCCGTGACTTTTCAGGCATGTTGATCGACACTGAGCGATTCTGATGCTTGGTCCAAGATCCATGCCTACTGCTAAGGTCAAGGACGCGTAGAACATCAGCGGCAGAAACCACGCGGTCATCATTTTTATGTGTTTAAAAAATCAATCAATTCTCTTTTCAACTTTTTATCACAAGAATACGCGTATACTTTAGAAATGAAGCTCGAGATTGAACACGTCTACCCGATCGCGCGGATCGTGCTTGTGAGATACGTGGAAACCACAGGCATAGATTCCACAACCGGAATATCGACGCGACTGCGACCCTTCGGAGTTCAGGACCCTCCTTATATAACCGCGCGTCCCCTACCACGCGCTCTCCCTGGATTTTCGTCGGTTCGGTTCGCCGCCGAGGCGAGCATCCCTCCATAATTATACCTCGTTCCTCGACATATGGGCAGCCTCGAAATTCAAGTATTGACCGAATTATTCGGCTTACGTGAAATGTAGGCCAGTATGAGCGCGCACGTGCTGCCTTAAAACAATATGATTTTATCTGTAAAACGTGAAGTAATATTTGATACGTTCGATCTACGGAACCAATTTTCATCCGTGCTCAAATATTGCTGGTGAAGTGGTTGGTCTTTCTTTTTCCTTTTCTGTGGTAAAAAAGTGCTCTATCCTTCGAAAGTAAGATGGCATTTTGAGCCATATGCCGTTCAGAACGTGGACCGTACGAGCTATGAGTAATTACGGCGGGCTCTGAGAAGCATCATAACAACGGTCGAAACAATATTCGCTAAGATTTCGAAATTATTTATACACGTTCATCTTGTTTTTGCTTTCCTTTGAAAATCTCGATACAACAAAGGAGGATAGAAATAAATTCGAATGGAAAAGACGCACTCTGTGAATCCAATAATCACGATCGGTCCATTAGTTTGATATTAGAGAGTTTTCGAGCGATGTATGCCTCATCCGGCAAGTAGGTACGCGATCTCCGCTCCACCCACTTTCGCAATCAAAGGGAAAAAATAAAAGATATAGAATACGAAGGGTGGGCCTTACTCAGTCGTCCGCCGGATGTCGGGATCTGGGTGCCCCGCGCTACACCACAATTCACAGGATGTGTACAAATAAGGGTGTTGGTCTCGTCGTTTGATTGTGGGATGAAATATATGTGACGCTAGCGAGCGGGAGAGCCGCGTTACATCCCTCGCGTTATGCCCGGTGGCAAAATAGAAAAGGACCCCGAGCGTGTACTCATTCATCTAGGTTGGTTCAAGGTGGCGTGCTGGGTCCATGGGCAGCAACGGATTTCGGTGTCCCTTGAATAAACGCGAGAGAGCAGCGACAGTTTCGACATTGTGCGCACCTGGATCGACGCGACTCGGCTCTAATTCTGCTCGCACGATGACATTTATGAAAATTAATATCATTTGTATATAATGAGACATATACAGGTTGTTTCAGAAATAGGTGGCCAAACTTTAAGATTATATTCTATTCACTGTAAGGATAAAAACAAGTCATATCAACATAAGTCCGGAAATGGTTCCTTTCCAAGTTATAAACATTTTTTATTTACAACAAACTTTGGTAAAAGGACATTTCATTAAAGCAATTGCTGGAAATACTTCAGATTGGCGTTCCATAGATTATTGAAGATATTCAAAACTTCCTGCAATATTTCGTATTTTTATTTATTTATTTTTTATTTCGTATTTTATCACACAAAGTGATAATACGATTTAGTACGTCCACAGTAGCAACACGAGTATCATAAATGAGAATCTTAAATGTCCCTAGGAATTTTTGAACGTTTTTGACAATCCATGGAACTTCGATATGGCTTGCATTGATGCGAAAAGAAATTATTTTCTACATCAATGCAACGAGAAACGTTTTTTTATCAAAGTTTGTTGTAAATAAAAAGTATTCATAACTTTCAAAGGAAGCATTTCCGGATCTATGTTTGATATGACTTTTTTTCATCCTTCTTCTTTTTTTGCTTATTCTCCTTAATAAGACTTTGACGGCTGTTTTATCAATTTTGTTTTGTTTGTTTAGTTCGCTTCAAGATTTTTGAAACAGCAATTATTTGACCTAGTTCGATCTTCTTTAAAACTTCTCTACAATTTCCCTTTTCTCGCCGTAGGTGTAATATATTTTGTAGCATCTGGTAATCCGCGTGGCATACAACGCCAGCGTCTTTCTCGGTTTTCTTCGTAACATACAGGCGCTTTAGCTCTCGCGCCGTCGTGTCTTCACTATTTTTCTCGTACTTTGACGAGCGCAAGCGCAGATTATTTATCGTCCCTGTAATCCGAGGGGACACGAGGGATTATGTAGGTCCGGCGATTTTCCGTAAGATTGCATTCGCTTTCCAGGTACTAGCCTGGAGAATAACGTCCCATTCCGCAGGAAACAAGGGCCTCGTAGCTACGTTTCTCGTCGCCGATCGAGATTTAGATTCTATCTGCGACCGCATTTTACTGCAACCGCATTTCTTTTTTACTCGTTGCACGCGCCTCGTTTCGTGTTCTGTTCCAGCACTATCTTAATTGTCTGCCCTGAAAATTTCAAGAACCAGGAAAAGAAAGTTTGTCTTCTTTAATGGTAATGAAGCATTACATTCATTGTTTTTCATTAAACTGATAAAAACATTAAGAATCAAGAAAGAGCTTGTAATTTATTTATTTATTGGATCTGTTATTCTCGAAATCGATCTTTCGCAAATTGCTGAGATCGAACAAAACGTATCTCGCATGACTCGCCGAATAACTTGAAAGAAATCCATTGAGCGGGATTAACAAAGCGGAAAATTCTAGCCGGCTCGTCGTTTCGACTTGTCGAAAGGCAACCAAGTCGCTTTGTAAGCTAGTTTTCGCGTCAAATGTGGCTGCGACAAATTTTCATTGTGACCGTGTCGTTTCCCCTCGTTTCTCGCACTTGCGTCGCGAAGCGGAATAAGCAGTGGTGCGGACACATTTATCTTAATGGACAGGTGATGCCAGAAATCACCATTGAGAATTTCGTAGGTCTCGCTGGAGGAGGACACTGGCGGGCCCCGATCCCGATGCGTTTACGTTTGACAAATTCTCGAAAAACGGTATTTATGATCCATCTGGCTACCGATGGTTACCAAAGGCACGGTCAGAGGAGAGAGGATGGACTTTTACTGCCTTTCTTCGCGCTACATTATGGCATATTAGGGCAGGCGATAGTACAATATCATTCAGTTGAGGTTTTCCGTCCTGAAAATGTTAAGCTAGCTAGAGGTTTACAGGGAGAATCCCTGCAAAACGTGATTTATTTTACACGCAAAATATATTTCAGCTACACGTTGAATTATTTACGGAATCCCTTTATACCATATCGTACGAAGTATAGTAAGATTTCCATTTTATAGTACCTATAGTTTTTGCATTTTAAGTACTTTTTAAGGACTTTAGATATGCACTATAGATGTACAAGTGTGAGCTACGAGCATGAAGCTGCATGCAGATATTCCCAAATTTGTCGATACTTTACAAAAGAATAATGTGTTTCGTGTTGTTCGCGCACCGTTAATTTACTGCACGCTTACAGCGATTATACAAAGGCTAATATGGTCCATATATGCACGCACGTGCATACTTATAGTCATATTTCGTGTGCCTGAATGGAACTCGCGGTGAAAAAAGGATTTCGTCGGGACTTAATGATTTCCTGAAAACGAAATCCCACTTCATTTGCAAAAAACCGCACGAATCGTCAGAGATATGTCAAAGATACGCGAATAGTCTGAAGAGTGCAGAATTTCAAACGAATTGACACATCCCAAACTCTTGATTAAATTATCTAAAGTATTAGAAAAGATGTCTAAAATCAATTAAATCCCGAATTCCTTATTCCTTCATTTTTGATTAAAAATTAACACATCACTGATTGATTTAAGAGGTATTATAGAAAAGTAAAGAGATAGAAGTAGACAAAGAAGAAGGAGTGAGAAGGGAAAGAGAGAGAGGAAAGTGGAAGAGAGAGGAGAGGGAGAGGGAGGCATATTGGGTCCTAGTCGGGGTCATTTGGTAAAGCTTAAAGTGGAAATTGGCCCGGGCTTCATCGCGCAATCATTATGCCCTTCCGTCGCTTGCAACGTTCATAATTCGTAAATAACAGTGTTGGAAACGCCGTGGGGAGTTTAGCATATTTTAAAGAGAAGAGGAATTAAGGAGAAAAGGAAAGATAGAGCACCGTTGGATACGAAATTAAAAAGGAAGAGAGGATGGATACACGCACAACTGATTTTATTTTATTTCAGGGCAATCAATTCGCAATCGTCCTTCACGAAATTGTATCGAGATTGATACTCGTCGCGTTTATTTTAATCAGACACTTTTTTATAAAACAGGCTCTACGTACAATTAATCATCGAGAGAAATTCGGAAAAATCAAATCCAGTCATTCTTGAATACTCCAGAGCTCTATTTCAGTTTTGTCACGCTCGATTCAGAAACGCGCGATCCATCCATCATCTCTAGAAGAGAAGCAGAAGGTATCGAGCGGTATCTGGGATACGTCAAAGAAGGCCCAAAGTTTCGCTCGTGTGCATTCGGCCTTTTCGAAGAGAGGACCATTCCTCGCGCGACCATATGGTCGCCGGCGGTGCAGGTCATTATTTTCTAGCAGGATCGCTCGAAAGGGGATTCAGAGAGCGAGAGGAAGTGACGAAGGGGATGAGGAAGGGAGGTTGGGGCCCACCACAAAATTGCCTGAAAATTACTCGGCGCGCCTTGCTCGGCTTTTCGTTTTTCGGAGATAATTTTATGATTCGGGATTTTTAATTTGAATTTCAATACGAAAGAAGAGATGCACGTAAGATCGTTCCTCCTCATGCTCCCTTCTTCCCGATATGCGACAAAAATATTTTGCAGTATCCCCGTCAAATGAATCGATTTATTTGTTTATCCGCTTTGTATTTATTACTGCAAAACCTGATGTATACCAGATGTTATAATGTTATGGAGGAAGAGAAACACATTTATAGATATAGAAACACATGTATATGAAGCGTGATGGTACATCATATGCTAGAGATAAATCAGAATTTTTTGTACGGTAATTTTACTCTCCACTTGAACGTGTCGGTTATATGATACATCGACAGCACTCAGAATTTAATGTAACCGTTTTTTTATTCGAGTGTATTATATACCGTCGTTAAGATTATGCCGCTTGTCATGCAAAGAGAACTTGAAATATCCTGACGAAGATCGTACATGCAAGTGTTTTATAATAAGTGCGTTGTCGTGTACACACTCTTGTCAGTTCGTTACTTGAAAGAGCGTGTTGGAACTCTAAGTAGCTACTTCCTTCAGCATCTTGAAAGAGCTTTGAAGCTGTTGAAGCTGACTCTTGAGAAGGAATCGTTGGTATGGTTTTTTTCAGGAAGGAGGACATTTTTTTTAATAACGTTTTGCCTTATTTTTGTACATTTGAAAACACACGGCAGAGAAACTAATTACAATCTCGCGACGTATCTCGGAATTTATACAACGTCCGCCATTCTAATTGGCGTAACATTCGATAAAATTGCGAACGCGTGGCGATAAGAGATAATTGCTTCCTCAATTAATATCATTTTGTTCAATTAAATAGTGGTTATAACGTTTATATTTATTGATCGTTTATATTGATTATCATTTGAATATCGCTTGAATATCGTTTAAATAATATTACACACACACACACACTCTCTCTCTCTCTCTTCCTCTTTCTCTAGCGATCAGCGCGCAATATTGGATACTTGGATACGCTACTTTAACTCGATTATTTCTTTTTCTTTTTTGCTTTGCGCTAGCCCAACCTTCTCGTACAATAAAAGATGTTCGGCCACTTATTCCGCCTCCCTCGACATTTTCGGCGGACAGGATTTCTCGGTAAGATCAAAATGCATTTTTTTCTCTCAGAAGATAAATCCGTCTGCCCGCGTGCCATATGTCGACTTGATCTCTTGGAAAGTGTTTTCCAGTTCCTCGTGTGCGCGTGCAACAGATGGCCGAGTGGGGCCTACCTTATCCTGAGGGATCTGGAAATTTTTACGACAGCGATTCTCCGCACCCTGACAAATGTTTTCTACAAAAAATATCCACAAATTTACGAATTGAAATAATGTCAAGAAATTTCATTTGTAGCTGCAAAATTATCTTCAGACATTATTACAAAATTGACGAAGTTGTCTATTTTATAAATGTGAGCTACAGCAATTTTTCAACTGAGCAACTACATAAATACAAACGAAAATAAAATATAAACTATAAACAACTACAAACGATTCTAAATTGATTGGTGCTAGCGGATTTCAGATATCTTAAAAGTGAACGAAATTACCTATTTGTCCAATTCTTTAAGGAGGTTCGGGTACTTCATCGGGGGGAATAGTGGGTCATTTTTAATAATTAATTTCTCTATGCAATGTGCGATAATCTAAATCCCCTTTTTTCCCTCATTTATTTGTAAATTATTAAGTTAAATGTGTATTTTTTTTTCTTTGTCATTTGCATTTTTTCTTGCATTATTTCATTCTGAAGTTGTGTACTATGTCATTACCCATAAAAACCTATGAAAAAAAGGAAAATCTTGAGCCTATTAAGTCGATTTTTTTCAAAACGAGGCCATGAAAAATTCCAAAAAATTCACATAATTCTATTTTGCATTATAGAACAATACATTAAACTTTTATTTCACCATGAGGTTGGCTGCATTTTTTTGAAGCACCTGAACCTTCTTAAATTACCGTAATTTACTAATTTAAGGCCTTTGCACAATAGGCGATAGCGATAGGCGAAATTCGGAAATTTTTTCGCTATTACCTCTTCCAGTTTCCATTCTGCATTAGCATATATTATCTTATAGTCGAGTGCCAATTCATTCATTTTTTCAAAATGCTATAATTTGTTTGTGTTAAACTACAAACGAAATTATTGTTACTACGAACGAGATGCTAACATTTCGTATACTGAAAACTTAATTTAATAAAAGTGAGGTACCAAGTTCACATAGGCGGACTCCCACGAATACTTTAACGAACTCTGAGAGTATAGAAGCATCGATAAAAGGATATGTGGGAAGGGATGATGTCCTATTATAAATCATAAGGATGATTATGTTAAAATCCGCTAGGGCCGGTTCATTAGCTCGCGAAATATCGTCTGGTTTCTTTTTTTCACTTCATCCTCCTCAAGGCTATCTAGTCGGGACCGGCGTAGAAAACAATTTAGATGGCCCATTTGAGACGTGGGTTGTACCTTAATTAGTCCCACCGCAGCAGATTACCAATCAGCAATTCGGGAATTACGACGCGGTGATTTTTCAGTCCACGACAGTCAAGGCTCTTTTAAACCGATAAAGATGCCCGATAGGATGTCGATACATGGAAATGCACTTTCTCCCATTTTCCACTCCCGTTCGCGTCACATCATCGTCTCACATTTCTTTCGCGCTCTCATTTATGTATTATATATACATCATACAAATGCGTCAATGGACACAAAAAAGATTTTCTTGATTAACAATATATTTACAATAATCACATGATTAATCCGCGAAAATGCAGAAGACTCCGAAGAAGACTCGAAAAATGTTCGATTTATTCGCGCGGAAATAAAAAAAGGGCAAGAGACCCATTCAGTTTCGGCAAATATCCTCTGTCCCGTTCTTAGGCCGATCCCTCGAAGAAAACTTAAATCTATTACGGCTGTAAAGCTCGATCACGATCACATCCCGTGAAGAGGGTCGAGGATCGAGCAGCGAGAGTTGCATCTCAGGAAGAATACGAAGGGGGGAAAAAGAGGTGTAGGTTTTGTAGTTATGGCCGAGGGCCAGGTAGGCGCAGAAGGGTCCTCTGAAATCGCTCGAAAAATGAGGGGGCACACGGACCCCGTAACGTTTCTTTCTTCTTTCCTTTTCTTCTCGGACGTGATATAATCACCTGTCTCCTCGTCGAGAGTGTCGAATAATTATAACAAAAGAGATGAAAACTGCGAGTGGCTTGTCTTTGTGCCTCCGTCAGTCTCCGTCAGTGATTGCAAACCGGCGTAATCAAACGTTAGTTTGGAAAATGTCTGAAATATCATTTCGATTCTATAGCTTAGTTAGGTTTCACGAGCGCAAGCAAAGAAGAATGGCATAACTAAAGCAAAAGACTAAAGCTATATAAATATAAAGACCCGAGAAAGAATAATAAGCTAAGAGAGTGGACTTTGAATAAGTTTTTATCTGCGGGATGTTCATCTTTCTTCTCAGGGAATAAAAATAAGACAAGAACGCTTAAATACATCTTACGGAAACACGTTATCGGAATATTAACGTTCCCTTTTAAATGCGACGAATGTTTGATGACACCAAAGATAAAGTTTCAACCTGGCCACAGAAAATACATCGTCGTCTCTTGTCTATTTATCTTATGTATTAATCTTGTGTATTGATCTTGTGTATCTTAAGCGCAGTCAAGTAACGAATTTGAGAAAGAAATTTACGTAAATGGTGGTAAAATCAATGGAGAGGGAACATATTGAAAAAAGCAGGTCTTTTTATCGGTATATATAAATATGCTACATTAATTCTAATTTTACGAAAATTATTATTTACAAGGAAACGTATCTAAAGAAAGAGAATCTCGATTCTGTCTATAATATCTATACATCTATATAAAACATTCTATATAATGTATTTAAATCTCTCTCAAATTACACACACGTACACACACATACACACACAGCGACTATCATAGAATCTTAATCTAATACCCATGAGCCACAACACAACATATAATACTTATAAAAAGATTCAAGCGTGACGCAAATGGATTTTATCGACCAAGAGGTAAGAGCATTTACCCTGACACGTATCCACGTACTATTAATTTGCACTTCCCTCTTGTACCTATCAATGCTGACTTTTCGCTCGCGTTGTGTCTGCCGATTGAAAAGCGCGCTTGGAACGCATTTCAGGAATTTCTGTGATGAAAATTCGAATTCATCGAGGAAAATAATCCGACAGTTGACACTTCGAGCCTGTCACGCGATCGACACCATTGAAGCTGGAAGCTGCTTATTACCGTCGTTGTTGCTGCTCGGCTCCGCTTGATTCGATGTCCTGCGATCTATCGCGTCTGTTTCTTGGTTTTTCTCCAAATTGACGTAATATACGTGCCGGGCAACGTAGCACAGAGCTAGCATCTCAACTAGCATCAACGTGTTAAACGTCACTGAAATCGAGAACGACGGAATTACTCACTCGATGAATTATTCTACTACCATTGAGCCGTTATTTTAAATTCCATTTAATTTAATATTGTTAACTCTTAAATGGAATTATGCTAAATATAATTCAAATTATTTAATTACGAATTATGAAATTGCGTACTTGTAACGAACGTTACAAATACATAAAAAATGTCTTTGTCTAGAGATTGACCAGAGAGATTAAATGAAATCAAGGTGTTAAGACTGAATCTTCGAAGATTATAGTTGGAGAAGATGATCTCATGCATGTGTGAGATTCGCATCATAACTTGCACACTCTGGTTCGTAATCATCATAAGTGTTATGCGATTAAATTGAGTCAGCCTACTTGTAGTACGCATAATGAGTACGTATACATAATTTTTATTCGAGGTTCATGGATGTTGCGTGATATCTTTTTCTTCTGTAAGAGTTCTTTCTTTGTTACATTTGTTGTCGGTTAAGGACGCAACGAAAGGCGTATTCTAAATTTAGGGATAAAGGACCTTTCACGATATTTGAGTAAATCGGCCGATCGTGCAATTGCTCTTTCATCGGAATGCATTCCGCCGGTGATGCGGCGGAATATTAAACGACAAACGTGCATGATCAACGTCACGCAATTAACATAATTTTGTAATTTTGATGAGAAATGGTAACGTGTCGTTATTACCATTAGCATAAGTTGCCGGAGTGAGGGGTGGATTGCACGGAAACAGACCCGTGCTCGGCAGACTTTTGATAATAGCCAACTGCAATTTGGAAAACAATAGCACCAGTTGCAACACCACCGTTTTGTATCGTAATTTCGCATCTGAAACAAAGACAAAGTAAAAATGTTTATTATGCGCGTACGTAAAAGGCGTCGTTATCTTCAACACTTCCATATTTCAGTAATGCAAATATAAACACATATTGCGAAAGATAAATACAAGATAATAAGATAAAGAAGATAAATTGTATTGAGTTATTACCTGGAGCTGCCAAATGCAAGGTTTTTGTAACGATCGTTAAACTGTACAATCCTAAAAGTATACTGAGAACCATGACTGGCTGAAGGTATAAACTGTACTGCGTGACAAGTATCGGCTCTTCAACCCCTATGAAGAGAAGTATAAAGTAAAGGAGACTCTGAAAATATGCAAAGAGATTTATTTCGAATGAAATTTTCGAGATCTTTCGTATCTGTGATACTTGATATAATATGCAAGCTCATATCGCTATTGTGCTGTTTGTTTGTTCGAGATTGCAAGAGTATGTACGTAAGAGTGCGACGCAAAGTAGCGAGAAACATTGCTTCTTTGAAATTTTAATAAACCCAGAGCCATTATGAAAATTATTTAACACGAGAAGTAATTGAAGCGTGGCGAGAAAGAAAGGGGGAGAGATGCTTTACTTGGACGATTGGAAGCTGCAGGGCCAAGATGTTTAGCCAGGATAAATTGGCATCGGTCATCGGAAGGTCCGGAAAGGGCAGACAGGGCCAGCAGCAACAGGGCCCGACTCGCAGCAGCAGCGTCGGTGTCTCGCTGATCTTTCGACGACCGACATCCAGCAGTAGAAGATAGAGCCGATAAAGGCAGATCATTAGGAAAATCTGAGTCACTGCCTCCGAGAGTAGCTGGCCTCTAATCGAAAGTTGAACGGGCGTTGTCATTCTCGTGAATTTTATCAAGAGAAAAACTGACGCGGTTGTTTATTATAACCGGAATTTTAAAAAAGTTTTTATCATTTCTGAGGTATTATCTATTTATATTATATATATTATCTAATTGAATGAGCATTATCATTTTCGTGAATTTTATCAAGAGAAACTGACGCATGTTATAACCGGAATTTAAAAAAGCTTTTATCATTTCTGAAGTACTATTTGTTTATATAGATAACATTTCAGAATTGTACATGATCATAATTGTATTTATCACTTGTGGGAAGCTTTGCAGTGATTGCGGCGCATTTTTAAGTGAGTTTTACTTTTTACCTTGGTATCGCGATAGCCGTGAGACTGCAAACGCTAGCGACTGGATACACCGATAGGATCGTGATGGCGTTTGCTTTGTAAAACCTTGAATCCTTTTGGGAAAGAATATTGTGACAGGCATCAACCGCAAAATACAACGTAAGAATCGAGAATACCGATCCGATGCTGAGCAAGCCGATTCCAAATGCATTTAAACCTGAAACGATAAATAATATTTAATAAAAGACAACAAATATTAGATCATTAATTAAGTGATCTGGGCCTCATTTACATGGCGATACAACTCAATGGAGCGATGTTTTGAAAAATTTTCTTTCTATTTTTTAAAGATACCTATCCTGCTATAAAATTAATATACGATAAACTGTGTTACGCAGGATGTATTTAGTTTCGCTATCTAGACGCGAAACTCATATTACCTAGTTGACCTTTTAATTGGGGATGACGAGTTAACTCGTCATTGGAAAATCCTTCTCCGCGCGCATGACTAATTAACCTCATGGAATTCTTTGAAGACGACGCACGTAAATTTAAACTCGACATCATTCGTTTTTTCTTGATATCATGTGAGTTAATTCGTCATAATATATTTGTCGCGGCGTGCACGGAATTGAAGGAATGCGCTTTTGTTAAGTTAGCTCGCCAGTTAAAAGGCTAATAAACTATAAAATAAATAGATAATAAATATTATCTATATAAACAGATAATATTTATTATCTATAAATAAATTATTTATCTACATAAATAATAAAATTGAGAATATTCGTCCTATATCGTCTGATATTGAATTATTCTTTTTTGCATAAAGTAGTTTTTTTAAGTGATAAAGAATAAATGATAAAAGATGATGAATCAAGCGATGCGGTAGCGTCGCGACGCCAAGTACATAAAAAAATTAATAGCCGTATGAGAAATAGCGGCTTGATACAGCACTAGCGCGACATCATTTGACAGGTCACATAAATATGATTTTGATGTTGAAAACTTTATCTTTGCCAGTCCAATAAAAGAAGAAAAGAACACGGATGAAAGGTCACATAAACTTGTGATTAAAATATCTCAGGAACTAAAGCCGTTATCAAAAATCTAACGGCACTTTTATAAGATAATATGGGTGCACGCTTTCGAACGCGATCAATTCAAATTAAATTGGTGCAGTCAATCCTGAGATATTGCAATCGTTATGTTAAAACTGTGACGTTCCGTTTTTCATTTCCATGGAATTTAGACCACTCACGTACGTATGCTCGCACAAACACATGCAAAGCGATTTTGTCCATCAAGGTGCGTTCACACATACACGTTTTAATTTCTTAACGAGCGAGCAAGCGAGAGAAAGAAAGCGAAAGAAAGAAAGTGAGAGACAGCGAGAGAAAGAGACAGAGATTATAGGTAGGACTATACTAGGCGTACTATAAATATAATACTTTGCTGTAGTGTTATAAATTATTTAATTTAAGTATTAGTTAGTAAGAAAGGGATTGACTGCACCAATACCACAAATTTCACTGCATAACGTCGAGCGCTACCACATTCATTGCATAAAATTATAAAACTCGTAAAAATGATTTACTTGAAAGTAAAGTTAAAGTTATAATAAAAAATATTGTAAATCACATAGAGAAATTTTGTTAGCAAAACAGAAAAAAGTATAAAATATATAAAATTAATTTACATTATATAAAAATCAAAAGATTATTCTTAATAAAACTTATTACAAATTGCATCGGAACGATGTGTTAGCATACAAAATAATTGATAATAAAACATATAAAAAGAAATTATGTAATACTAATTATATGTTCAAAAGAATGTAAAACTAAAATATAATCAAATTTTAAAAATTTACAAAAAAGAGTGAGATCCTTAAAAAACCTTTTTAAAAAAAGAAAAAATATATACGCCAAGTACATAAAAACTCCCAACTTGTCGCATGATGACATTGAAGTACTTAGCGTGCCCGGATCGCAGTGGTCATGTATTCTTGTAAATTTGTACAATATCTTGATTTGTATTGTATCTTGTATCTTCATGATTTTCAATAATGACTCGCAAATGATTTTGTGTCTCTTATAGGTAGGACAGGACGTTTTAATGTGATTCGGGCACGCCAAGTACTTCAATGTCGTCATGCGATAAGAGAGTATGCATGGAAAACGTTTGGGTAAAATACTCAAACTGGTTCTAGATACTTGGCTAGTTAATTATTGATTTCATATTTAGTTTTGAGTTTTGACAAGTTGGGAGTTTTTATGTACTTGGCGTATATATTGTTTCTTTTTTTAAAAAGGTTTTTTAGGGATTGCTATATCTGCTGTATTTGAACATAGCAACTAACAATGTACGCATGCATGGGGAAAGAGAGAGAGAGAGAGAGAGAGAGAGAGACAATGCGTACACTCTCTGTCTCTGTTTCTATCGCAATCACATTACTCGCCCAGGCACATGCTTTTTGGCGGTATGCTCCGTTTATTTATACATGTCTATGAATAAACTACATAAATAGATATAGTCAATCTGCATTTTGTACTAGGTATAAATATATTTAGTACGATTTTAGCATTAAGCACATTCAAAGCTATTTTCTGCTATCCTGCATTTTCAATCAACTATTTAAATTATATTACAGAGAATAAAAATGCTTTAATAATAGTTTTCTGATAATACAATAATTAATATAATATCGTGATCGTGCAACATAGTAGACATAGTAGGTATGTACATATACAACATGTAGGTATACATTTTTTACATTGTCATTAAATATTGTCGCTTAAGCTATTGTTTTATCTTATCGGTAATGAGTCAACGAGTAAGACAGTGACACAACACATGTCTCAATTCTCCGTAACGTAACAAA
The DNA here is from genome assembly GCF_003672135.1 of Ooceraea biroi. Classification (NCBI taxonomy): domain Eukaryota; kingdom Metazoa; phylum Arthropoda; class Insecta; order Hymenoptera; family Formicidae; genus Ooceraea; species Ooceraea biroi. Next base: position 7,205,866 of record NC_039510.1, read on the forward strand.
TCGTACTTTTATCATATAATCTCTTATTTTATTTATAAAGCGTGTTTAAAATTAAAAAAAGTATTGTGCATGATTACTATATAAATAAATGGAAAGTTATATTTATTATATACAGAATATATTTTAAAATAAAGAACAAAATTAAGAATTGCAATACTTATTGATGATTTCCTGTTTACTGTTTCTCATGCAACGAGTTTCGTTAACAAATAAAAATAAGACGAATCATTCAGGTAGTTAAGATTTACATAATTTTTCATCCCAAACATCACCCATATAAATTTGCAAAAATACCTTGTCCAAGGAATTTCGCTAACAAATAAAAACAAAACGAATCATTCAGTCAGTTAAGATTTACATAATCTTTTATTCCAAACATCACCCATATTAAGTCTGCAAAAATAACTTATCCAAGCAATCAGTAGCACTTGTTTGCTACTTGATAAGTAATTTCTCTGTGTAAATGCAACGGCTAAGACTCGGATAACAAGTCTCATAGTATCGATATACAATATATACAAGGTGTTGTAAAAATGCCACACGTTCAAAATGTACGCAATCGCCGAAAGTCGTATATTTTTCATTAGATATTTTATATTATATTATAGTTTGTATTTTACATTTTAGACAAAATGTCTCTATTTCTCTAATTAAAATATAAAATTTCAACGATTTCTTTTTGTTCCTTCATGTAAATGTGTCTTTTTATGTTAATATATAAAATAATGATGGTTACTACACGTGTACGCGTTACGCTTAAGGAATTTTGCGAATGTTGAACTCGTACATACCTATAAGGCTTCATACATAGTTGTAACGGGGGACTTGAGTCCCGACTTTCACCGATTGCGCTGCTCGATGCAAGCGTACATCACGTATATTGTAATCAATTTATGTTCGTGTGAAAAAAAAAGAAAACAGTTATACATTATATGATGCTAGACAATAATATTATATGATGCCAGATTGTAATTTTCTTCGTAATCTTAACAAAACTTGTTATTTGTAATGTTAATATTAACATTTTGTTAATATTATAAGTAATAAGTGTATGTTATATTATTATTATTATTATTATTATTATTATTATTATTATTATTTTGTACCAGTACGTTTAGGCCTTACGCGATTTTTCTCGCTGTAAACTTGAGACACCCGTTCTAGACATATCAATCACTTTCTACTATCGTTTCTGATCGCCGTAACTGTATCTGGAGTAAACTCAAATCGAATGCGATTTGACGCTGGCAGCCGCAACATTGCGATTTGATATTTTTGCGATAAAAGAATTGCCGTTAAAGGAAACAATAAGTGAGAATATTATATGAAGAGATAAACGCCAGTTTGATAATCAAGTTGATAATTAATTTTAAAAAATTATTAAAAACTTAATTAAATATGTATTTAAAAAATTGATTAAAGAGTGAGTTTATATCGATTCAATGTTCAATATCGATTTAATTTAATATCAAATTATGAATTTTATAATGTTAGAAAATTATTGGAAATTTCATGTTTTATTTATTCCAAGACTCTTAATTATTAACAATCTTGCGACTGTAGCATGAGAAAACAAAATTCCTAACCGATTTTGAATTTTTAGTGGAACTCACTTTCTACAAGTTGAATAGCGGATGGCACGTAATTTGGGTCGCAGGTGACATCCGCCTGGACAACCTGATCCATAACTGCGAATTTTCTACTCAATCAGGCAACAGAGAAATTGTCAAAGAATTACACAGTCGCGTTTGTTGCACAGCACTCGTTCGCGACCGTTCGCCAGTTGCAACTTTAACAAACTCGAAAGAGGCGGTCGTGGCTGCAAACAGTGAGAGTGAGCCCCCACTCTCTCTCTCTTTTGCTTTACCGGCGCGATTGTGATGTCGTAACGAATTATCGCATGCAAAAAGCGCAAGGAAAAGGTACAGAGTAAGAGAGAGAAAGAGAGGGGAAGAGAGAGCGAACGAGATTTCTGCTTGTGTTTATCAACTTTCTCCCTCTTTTGCCGTATTTCGAACATTTGCAATATATTTAGTTTTAAATCGGTATTTTAAATACCGATTGCGAGTTTTAGAATAGTTAAACATAACTTTATAATTAAAAATTCTTAACGCGCGTGACTAATTATAACATCCACGATTAGCTGCTCGGTGTATAAACGTTTATTATATATTAATAATCATAATTAACGTGACTATTTGTTTTATCAATATGACAACTGTTTATCAAAGTAGATTTTTCGCTGTGGATTAAAAATTTTATCGCCATTATGTCACTTGTTGTTAACTCTTTGTTGACCGAGTAATTCTTATCGATAATTTTTACTGGTTAGCAGTATCTGTTTAGGGTTAAACAGTTTAACTTGCTTGTGTCGGTTATCGTGTATCTTCGCATGATACTTGTTACCGACTGCCGGCATAAATTATTATAATTTCAGTATTATATCAAGAAGCAAAGATAAATGCGCAACAATAAAATTATAATTTTATGTGTGCGCTGTGTGTGCGTATGTATGTGTGTGAGGGTCTTACTGATTACAAATCTATAAAGTCCGTTTTAGACTATGCAATATATTCCGCAATATTTAACGCAATTTCCCTTATATATATTTCCCCTATAATTTCTCAATAAAATGTAAGAAAACTTTTTGATTTTATAAATTTGTGAAGCACTTTTTAAAAAAAACTGAAAGCATATCATATCTTGGAAAGAAATGGTAAAACTACGTGAAGAATTTTTCTCAGAGTGATGCATATCTTTTTACAGAAACTTACCTTTTGTATAATATGATTTTTAACTTTTAATATTGTATATTTCTACATTTGACGTACGAATATGAAATTTTGCAAGGATATAAGATATATTTATAGAACTTTGAAACTTTTCATTGTACATTCTTCACGCGCAACTTGCAACGTTATCCATAAGAGCCGCTTCGGAATATCGTATAGAAAAGTTTCAACGTTCGACTTGAAAAATTTGCATTATATATTTTCTGCATCATACGTTGTACCTCTGTAATGTTATAACTATTTCAGTGAGTTAGGTGTAATGTTGGAAGAAAATTGCAAACTGAAGAGATGATTGACGACTAAACTCTGGTGTTGCAATTTTAGTTTGTCAATATAAACTTGGTTTGTCAATATAATATTTTACAATATTTATTTTTCGTTTTCATATTTATTTTATATTTTATTTTTCTAATATTATTATATAATATTTTTTAAATATTTGTTAATAAATAATATTTTCTGTTCGCCTCTATATTTGAAAACTTTGACTGCAATTCAACTGTATAACTGCATAATACATTCTTAGCTCATAATGAAATTGTAGTTTATTTTTAATGTTATAATAGCGAGATGGAAAGTATAAAAATGAATTCGTAATTCATACGAAGACCGATTTCTCCAAATTTAATTAATTTGCCAATCACGTGTCGCGCCTCTCTAGACTTTTCGATCGTTAGACAGTGAAGGCGAGATGGAATGCCGGTCACCCTTAAAGACCAATGTCAGCGATATCTCATCCTGCCGGAGGGTGGTGGGAGATAAATGCTCTTGCTATAAAAAGGGAGAGAGGCAGATGGTGGCGATTTTACTAGTTTCTCCGACGTGGGTTTTTTGTTAACTTTTGCAAGCTTGCCTAATGTCAAGCTCCAATTAAACGGTGTGGACGACATTAGAGGATATTAGGGGAGGAAAAAAAAGTCGATTAGATCGACGGATAGACAAACCTCGAAGAGCTTTCTTTCTTTTTTTTTCTGCGGTTACGTCGTCCATAGAGAATCTCTTTGAGGTTCGTGTGTGATCTTGGAGGATGAAGGAGAAGAGGTCGGAAGGGGTCGATCCCATGTGCAAATTAAGCGTATACATGCGAGAGTGCAGCTTTAGTGCAGCGAGGTTTTAAAGGTTTTAAAGGACTCGTTTATGAAATTAGTCTCCTTGGTATGTATTAATATCGTTATGCAATTGTAATTTACTCCGTGACAAAGGCATGAAAATATATTAAAATGCGTTGATGTCATGGAGACATAGCGGAAGATATGAATCTCTGACAAAAGAGGAGTGTGGCAGATCTTTCGAGTTATCAGATTTTATGCAAAATTGAAATGTACGAACCCGCTGTAAGACGTGAAGCTTGTAAGGAATTTATCTCGATCTCATTGCCAGAGCAGTCACGTAAAAACAGAAATACGCGAGTTATAGGGATGAAAATGGAGATAGATGCATGGGAAGACTTGACTTGGATTCAAGTCACGTTTAATCTTTTAGGAATTACGCATTCTATCGCTTTTTTCAGGAATAACATAACCATACATCTGCAAAACTGTTTGAATGTGTAAAAAAGAAATTCTTGGATATTAATATTATGCGATATTATATGTTTGTAGGTTTTTCTGGTCCATGAGAGTTACCGTTAAATATTGACATAATTTTGCTCTTGCGGAGAGATGCAACGAGATACTAAGTCGGTCGCAGAGACATGACCAACCTTGACGTACATGAAAGTGGCCTTTACACTGGCAATAAATATTGAAATCGCATCGATCTCATTCGAATCAACTATTCTCGCTGGCCAACATCATTGACAAGCGTGATACGCGAACGTTATCGCCAACAATAATTCGATTTTTGCGCTACAACGTGAATACCTGATTTTATTTTCGGTGGAAAAAGAAAAACATTTATTTATATATAATTAATTCTCTTGAATGTTTGATCCACTAATGATTGTTAGCAACGCAGGTCTGATCGTTCAAGTTGGACAGAATTTTCTCAGGCCACGAGACAATAGCTCACTTTCGTGACCGTGGCGTTGGCGTTGGCGTGCGAATTTGCAAATAAATTTTCTGAATATCGTTATCGATTTCCGCTGAGGGAATTGGGACAATCGACTGGATAGAGCAGGTTCATATAGCATGGCTGGTCTCATCTGCTGCGATGTAGCTACGAGTATTAAAGTTGTAAGTGCCATGTATGCAGGAAAACAACACTTGCCGATTTCAAGACAAATTTATAATTATCCCTGTAGCCTTGCTTGCCTTTATTTTTTGTATGTGCTTCATTTCTTGCAATTTTTCGTTCCTTATTATTTATTAGGTAAACATTTTATCATATTTTCGCTTTAGATGCATAATGTATGCAATGCAATCATCAAAATGTTTGCCCTCGGTTTTTACGATTCTATACTCTCTCTCCAATAAATTTCGAGTCCCTTTGCGAAAAAAGTTTGTTCGTATCTCAATCACATCTCGAAAATACTATCCCAAAAACATCGATTGGAATAAGTAATCCGAAGGCGTCAAGTTAGATAAATACATCACGTACGAAAAAACTATCAAGTCAAAAATGATATTTGCTAAATACGAAAAATGTACATAGCTATATTTATATATAGTTTTTTATTGGTTACAGCGTTCACTGTTGTTTTTCGAAGTTATGGTTATCGTCAAATCATGACATATGACGTTTTACAAACCTTGATGTCACTTTTTAAAAAAGTAAAAAAATGAGAACTTTTGCGTAATATCTGTTAGCGTATAACTTGTACGAGTCGCGACTAAAATTCTCTCTATTTCCGCTCAACGAATATTTTTTATTATTAGATTACTATTAAAGATCTTTTTTTCGAAACAAACTTGTCGTACACTTGACAAATCACAAACTCGATTCGATTCGCCGATATAAAATGGAAAGTTATTCGTGAACACGAATTTCTGCACAACTCTACTTATGATTGACGTATCAGGGTCTCATCGCGTTGATAAGTTCGGAAAGAGCCGACCGATATTCACCCTTTTTGCAATATAACACTAATTACTTCCGTGAGATGCTTAAGAGTACTCATCTATCGAAAGTTGCCGAGAATAACTTTGTTACTAACTTGGTCATCTTGTCGAATTTTGCAAAATGAATTTTGCAAAATGATCCGCCAAAAATAACCAGACGGCATAAAATCTGGTGTAAATCAAGAAATAGATTAGGTAGAGTTTACACAGATATTTAATTTCAATCTATTAAAGTGGTTATCATAAATTTACTGATCTATTTTTTGCGCTTTTATCAAGTACTTTTCCCGTTTTTCCACTTGGCTTAGCTCTTATTCGATATTTATTTCTCTTTCCTTTCATTACACTTACTTTTCTTTTTTTTAGGGACGCGAAGAGTTATGGAATATCATAATCTGTTTATATCTCTTGTTTACCATAAAGCGGAGCTTGAGTAGAAATTATGGTGACCTCTCAATCTTCTCAATTTAGAAGAATCTTTTCTCTCTCGGTGGAATCTTCTCACGTGTAAATCTCGAGCCATATCTCAATGCGTGAGCAGCAATATCAACGGTATCTTTTTCAAAATATTCGCTAGTTTAGCGTAATAAATTTATCGGAGAATCTGATATAAATACATGAATTTAACCTACTTTTCGACAAATTATGATTATTTTATTTAAAGGATGGGCAGATGGCGGCTCACGAATTATGGCGATTTATCGCGGGACATTTCTCATCTCGTTGAACAAAAGGGCGCGTTATCTGTCGATTTATCGAATATCGTTTACGCAGTAGCTGCGTGACAGCCTTTATCGCGACTCCACGAATCTGACGAACGATTATTCATCCTCCGATAAGAATCTCCAGAAGGAAGACTGAACGGCTGTTACAATTAATTATTCGAGCGGATGACAAGTACGAATTTTCAAAATACAAACTAGAGAGCGAGGTGAGTTCTGATGTTACGCGTATCTCACGGTGATCGAGTATTCTTCATCGGGGATACATAACGCGAAAAAGAAGAGAATACATAATTGAAGCATATTGTACGTTGCCATATCATTCCTTGAAGCATGATCTCCTGCTTCTTTATAAGCATGATTAGATTCATCACGCCTTAGACATTTACAAAATAGAGGAAGAAAGCGCTAGAGTGTTTATTGTACCAGAGAAAGCTTGATTAAAAACATTATTTCGTTGATCTCGTCTTATTTTTTGCGCCTTATTTTTTTAGTATTAGCAGCAGAAACATTTTTCTCCTGCGTCATCAGATATTTATCACGCAAGGTTAGTCATTTTTCAAATGCTCATTCCTTGGGGCGTTACGTTGCGTGCCTTCACGTGACGTTAAGTACGGAAGAAATAAAACACCACGTGTCCGCAAGAAAGGGAACAAACGATTTTGTTTAAACGGAATGCGTGTCACAGTATCCTCGAACTCGTGACAAATGTTGCTTCTCCTTGCCTCTTTTCCCCTAGACAAGAACATCTTGCTTTGGTGTGTGTTGTCAGGCAAAAGACTCGCCTAAAAATAGAAATCTCTAATTAATCTAGTTAAAATAAATGACGTACAGGAACAAAGAAGAAAATGCAAAATATTTTCTGACAAGTACCGTATTTTAGAATGATCTCGTTAGACATTTCCGTCAAGCATTAACGTGGAAAATTTCATGCGTGATAGCGAGACAAGTTATGGGAATTCCTTCCCTCCCTTTTAGGGTGGCGGGAAAATATTTTTCTTGTTCCATTTCCCATGCGGTCTCCACGTAGAATACGTTGAACGTGTGTATATTTCATGAGCGACTTGGTGAGACGAGGGCCCGTATGTATAAAGCAGGGGAATAAAGGGACGTCTTTTCATGGCTGTCAGCACATCAGCTGACGCGAAACGACACGAATATCGGCGATTGCTTTCGCGAAATCGCGTCCCTCGTTTCCCGGAGTGTCTATCCATCAATCGGCTGCTTTGTGCGCAATTTCTCATCTCCGTGCGATTGCAGGTTTAGCAAATGGGATCGTTATTACGATCGCCCTCACGAAACTCATCGCACGGAACCCGATGTTAGTGAACACGTAATGCGTCTCTACGAAGCAAGGCAAAGCATTATTGCAGCAAATAGTAATGGATATATTACTACGGAGAATAATAACGCGCGCGCGTGTCCACGAAATATAGCTGACATAATTAGCTCTTTTTTTACATTGAGTAAAAATATCAAAATGATATCGATTAATTTTAGCAAAGATAATTAATAAACGCAGAAGTAATAGCTTCGATAATTGCCTCGGTCTCTCAGGTCAATCTGTCGATTAATCACGATCCTTCTGGTTATCGGTTAACCGCAAACAATCCCAACGTGATGTGTCCCCGTCAAATTAATTCATCGCGTAAAATGCTGGAACTAATGAAATATTGCTGCGGAAAGTGCTATAGGATAGACGAGGGGTGAATGACGAGGATGTGATTAAAGACTGCACCGTACTGTCCTTCGTAATGTAATCTCATTTATTTTCCATCCTTCTCTCTCTCTCTCTCTTTCTCTCATCAGCTTTTATCGAATAGAACAAAATTGGCTCGATAGGCGAAAAAGATAAATGTCTTATCACATCCACCAGAGAATGATATTCTTAATATCAATATGCCTTACGTATAAATGCCGATATATGCAGGATGTTTTAGTAGAAACAAAATTAATTTCCTAAATTAGCCATCAAAATAATATTGGATTAAATTAAGAGTTCAGTTAAACGAATGAAGTTAAGATGTAAAGATACTTGTTGCTTTTCTGGATGAAAATTTCCAAGTCACCCGTATAAAGCCAATATATTTCGAGCCATAGATTACGCACAGAAGGTATCCCATTTGAGCCCATTTTATTCCGTTTCGATTCACTTATATACTTATATATAGACGCTCCCTCTTCCTCGTCCCCGATTCTCGTTCCCTTTCTACCCTCACAATTTACATAAGTATCTACATATCAGTCCTTTCGCGTCGCGTTTTCACATTCGCACTTAATTCTACCTACTCTGCATGTGTCTGATCTGCCGCCAGACACTTTGAAACGCCTACGCCGACCTAAAGTTACCGCTGCAGTGAATTGCTAGTACCGCTCTTTAAAACGCTACCATGTTCGTTTTAGGCCCTGTGTGTACAGCGCGACTTAAGTTAAACCGTTGTTTCCTCGATGAATGCGATTTTCCTTGCATTACTTGGGATTGTCGGATTCAGCATTCGCACGAACAAACGAACTCGATCGATTATTTCGCTGATAAAAGTTTGTGATGAGTCTCCTGTGTTCTACTTTATTCCTTTTCTCTTCTCTTGCATTTTACGATCAGCTGAAATCTACTTGAACGGAAGCCCGATATGAAACGTCTAAACGCTTATCGACGATGCGGTATAGGAAAGTAAGAATAGTATGAATGCGTGAAGAGGGAAGGAAACACTCGGTCACTCTCGCCTCAAGTTGAATGTTAAATTAATCATTTGAGCTGAAAATTCGTATAGTCAGAAAGTATGGGAGGCAAATCGAGGTGTTGCTTGACACTATTCGCAAGGTCCGTAAGATTTTCTACGCGGACGAGTAATTTGCTATAAACGGGGGACAAAAATAGATACGGCACGTATATTATTATCCAGTCTTCTGTGTGAGTCTAATTCTAGATTCGCCGTGTTTCGTTCTAACGGATTATGCAGAGAGATATCTCCAGCGCAGTGCAGCAGTTCCTTCGTTAATTTATACCTTGTTGGAATTTTTCGTAAATTGAGACGTTTTAATGCGTTTATTACAAATTTGCCGGTATAAGTTTTCTCGTTGTTGTCGTCGATGTTGTCACCGATGTGCTAAACCATTGACGAGCTCCGAATTTGATGCGTTCCTCTAACGGAGATAGCCGATTCGCCCGATGACGAATTTTCGAAAAGCGAGAGAATCCGCGATAATACTAGTGTAAAGTAGGATACTTGAACCTCGTTTCCGGCGAGCCTCGTTAAGAGAACGTAAAGGATGACTTGTCAGAAATTGCAAGATTGCACGGGAGAGCCGTGTCTGCCAAGGAATTACGCTAATTATTACGGTATCTTTACTCGGACGGTCCGCGTAACTGCGCGCGTAAGATAGTTTCATTATCGCGCGCGCGCGCGCACACACACACACACGCACGCACGCACGCACGCACACACACGCATTAACCCTCTTTCTCTATCACGTTCTTACCGTGTACATTCAAACGACACATAAAATACCCAAAACTCGACGCCAACGTACATCAAGTACGTTATACTTCCTACTTAGAAAAATGACAAGTATCCACGCGTGTTGCTACGTATTTACAATCCTCCTCCGTGTAGTTATTGCTATATATGGTACATTTATACAGGCAAAACGACGCGATGGCGCACGATGAATATCCTCAGCCCGGATGATCCATCGCGACATTATTGTTTTGTGATTACGATAACGTTACGAACACGATATCGCCGCGTTGATAAGTGTTTCGTTACAATATAATACAACACCTCGCCTGTGCCGGCGCCCTAGTAATTACATCTAATTAGCGCTAGTCAGATATCTCGACATATTTACAAGATAAACGCAGATTAACAAAGTCCCTTTTGTGCCCCGCAAGCACTTACCCGCATTACATTTCGGCATTTATTTATTTCCAATCAAAAGTTCTTCAAGATTCCATTATTTTATCTCATTTCGCTTGCGCAGTAATGTTACAATTTCATCATTATTGTTTCATTCTCGATGATTTGATCGTCACGCGTGCAATCAGCATGAGAATGATGTGAAGAAAATAATGCAAAAAGATTGTAATCATCAAGTTACTCTTAATCGTTTTCGAGTGATCTCTGCGAGTCAGAATTCTCGAAAATGTTTCAATTATTATTATTTTACTTTCAGAAACGTCATCTTATCATGTGGAATAAATTTTTCCGACTACCCACGCCGAGGAGGGACTCCGCCTCCGTATTTTAGCCACGTAAATTTTGACGGCTATAATACGAAAGCGTATCGACGATAATCGCTCAGTAATAGCACCGATTATACTCGCTAATATCCAATTTTAATAGATCTGCTCTTCGGGTGTGTTAATTTCGATCTCGTATTTCTCCGAAAGCGTTTGTCGAAAGCGCCTCCCGCTGGCGATGTGATAGCACTAGCGGATTATATTACATTATTGAAATTGGAATATTACATTATTTCGAAATGCGATTATGCGAGAGGCAATTACGTGTCGCCGACGCCGATGTCGTTGCTGTAAGAACGAGCGCGATGACACTTTTCATTGGCATAGGAACTTGTGCTTGGATTCGGAGCTTGATCCAAAAAAAGGGTAAATAAGGGATGATAAGGGGATTCTTTGGGACTTTGTTACGCTAAACGAATTGCGAGGGTGTCTTCCAGCAACCGGCGCAACACGGCAGGGCGCTCTTCAGAGTGTCTTTGAAGGCGTCGCGGAAATCGCGATTGAAATACGCGTAGATGATTGGGTTCAGGGCGCTGTTGAAGTACCCTATCCAGAAAAGCACCAAAACCACTGCATCCGGACAGTAACACGCCTCGCCGCACAGCGATGTCGTCAGATACCTGAAAAGAAAAACGATAAAGACAAGCACATTTTATGTCTGCTTGACAAACTGTGTTCATTTTTGTAACTGCACTGATAAAAAAATATAGTTGAAATTACTATAATTTTATTATAAATTATAGTATCCTGAAGTCAAGTATATATCAAATAGTGCTAATGGTATAATGGAATAGTATAATGGTTCATATTACTATTATTATAATAGAATTTACTATAAAAATAAATATTCCGGCTATAATGTTTTTACCATGCAATTATAGTCAATTTTATCACCGATTTTATTATCAGTATGCACATGCGAGTGCGTGCATGCCCGTTTTAGACTATACAATATTTACGCTAGATGTGACGCAATTTCTTGAGCAATTTTTTATTGCAAAAATTGTTTCTCGTTAAATTGTATTGTGTTTTATACTGTACATTTTATTTGACGCAAGATTTACGCAATATGTACAAACTGCAAACATGGAGGAACGTATCAGTTATATTGGAATAGCGTGCTTATTAATAATAATTAATAATAATTAATAATCATAATTATTATTAATAATTAATTAAAGAACATGTATAACAAAACGAATAATGCAGAGGCAAGTAGCGAGGCGATTATTATAACGTTACATTAATTATAAATAAACAAGTAACAAAAGTTTCTTCTCTTTCGAGGTTCTTTTTGCACTGGTGCAGGCAGCTGAAACGAACAGATGTATATACTTCTTGTATTGGTGCAGACAGTCCAGAGATAAAAAAAACAGATCTCGAAACGCACAAATCATGGCGCATGTCAACAAACAAAACATTGCTCAGAAATGGAGCACGTTTTCAATATCTTGCGCAATCTACGAAACACATGCAAATGCAATTTGTTTGCAATTTGTGTATGATATCTGCAATATTTCTTGCTTTAACAATTGCATCAAATCTTGCGCAATATGTTGCATAGTCTAAAACGGGCTTTACATACATGTTAAAATGTATCGATATATTAAAATATATTATTTGCCTATATGTCTCGAAGGGCACCTACGTGACTTATTCTGTGGATTTGTCGTGACAGAAAACTCGTTTTCTCTTGCGAGAGAAAGAAATACTTTGCATATAGATACAGCTATGTACGTCAGCGTCAAGATGCTGTCGGTGATTTTAAATCAATGTTCAATATTGCCCGTCATACACGCGAAAACGAGATTTGCGTTACGGATTCCGTACGCGCGGCATCGATCATGCTCATTTTCCCCGAGACTCGAAGAACCGTATTTTCATTTTTGCATTTCGAGAATTTAACGAAACAAATTGTTATAGAGAAATATTTGATTAATAGCGGTTATAATTACACCGAAATATTCCACGAAGATCGTGGGCGTAATTTGCCAGTTTGCGGTAACAAGATTTGTGCTTGTCCCCTCCTTTCCTCTCGATATGGTTTAATTAAGCTATTTAAATTTTCCAAGTCCGGAACTATTCAATTAAAAGATATCGTAAAATATTTGTTTATTTGCTTTTAGTGATAACTTTAATCATGGACTTTATGGTTTCTCTTCTCTTTTTTTGTTTCGCAATCTTTCTGAAGAAGTAACGGATCCTAAATTTATCAGGAAATCCATTATCGCAAGAATACTGCTCGATAGCTTTGAGATATTCCGTACAAATAAGAACGTAATGCGACCGCATTTTCGACCACGCAGTCGTATCATTACTAATGCACGAAGCATCGATCGCTATAATACAGATATAACGCCGATATTAAACGGATTGACGTCGTTGGTCGTCGATTTGTGGTCGCTGCCTCCGTTTGACGAAAATTACAAAGCCATCGATATCAATCAAACAAATTGGACTCTGAAAACGCAGTTGATCGCTCCCGCAACCGCGCATCCGCTCTTACGGATTTATGCCATTGTTTTCCAATACCTTTTTATTATTCTCGTAAAAGGGAAATCTCTTTTTACATTGTCTTCATTCTTGAAGCAACAAATTTTTCATCTTTGCGAACGGATAATATAAAAAACAAGTGATACCGCGTGTTACGTGCTCACGGAAAATTGTTACATTCCGTCAGGGGAAGCAATTTTCTACTTTATATTTAAAATCTGGATCCCGCGCGAGAAAAAGTTTTTTTTCCGTTTCACGAATAAGAGAAATCTTCATATTCCGCTGTGGTCTCGGTGCTTAGTCAAGCAAATAGTCAAACTGCGAGCAAGCCTGCGGGGAGAGTAGGGTAAGTCCTCAGCAAACTTCATAGAGATGCACTCTCCAAGCTCGCATTAATAAAACATGGGAGAGACGAAACTATTTCTCTGTCTCTCTCTCCCTCTCCCTCTCCCCCTCTTCTGTTGTTCGCTAACTTTAGACATGCGGTATCAGCAAAGCTCTTTCCCTTGACGACGACTCGATACATAAATCTCATAGTATAAATTCACCAACCTTCATCTCTTCACTCTCAAAAGTAAAGTCTCCAAGTGGATTTCTACTGAACTACTTTGCTCGACGAGAACTTACGTCTCGCTGCGTTTTCTCTCTTAAAAAGAAGTTCATTGACATTCAAGAGTGCGGCTTAAATATCGCATACTTAACACTATAAAAGGCTTTCACCGTCTAGAAAGTTTTTTGATGGATTTGCTTTCGACAGGATGATCGAGAGTTAACAAAAATGAAAAGAAGAAAACAAAACTGGAGAACTATTATTAAAAAAATAATTTTGTCATTCATGGAATTCTTGGAAACGATCGCATCAATGCTCACCAAAGAAAGAACGGTAACCAACAAAGAAGAAATGCCCCCATAATTATGCCGAGTGTCCTCGCGGCTTTGTGCTCGGCCCGCCAACTTTTCGTTTGTTGTCGTATCGAGGTGCCTGAAACACACAAACGTCCAAATTATTTCGCATTTCCATTTCCAACAAAGAATGTCAAGTTACAGTCCTCTTCAAATAGATTTTACGCTATCTCGGCTAAAATTTCGGAAGGTAAGTCATAAAGAATATCGCAAGCTCTTAGAATAATTATGACATTTTATGAGATTCATCATGAAATATTTGCTAGATGGCCGATAATACGTTTCTAGGTGAAATGTGAAGCGTGAATATTAACGCATTACATTTCCGGGAAACGCGTGTCAAATTACGTGTCGGTAAATTTTAATTTAGATTCACCGAGAATAATACCATAGTTAGCATAATTATCCTTGCGAAATAAGCTGAATTTACTGACAATTGCTGTGATAACCGTAATAATAATAATAATTATTATTATTATTACTATGATTTTGCGAGCGCGACGTTTAACTTTACGTCCTTTTATCGAGATCCGCATCAATGAGACACATTTAATAACGAGGTTTAATGGAAAATTATTCCATCACGCTATTGCGCTTTTCTCTCGCGATTTTACTCGTCGGAGTTTTCCAGCAAACATAATTAAAAGTCAGCCTACCCAATTTCTGATATAATTAACTTGCACAACGTGCGATTGAGCGTTGTTATCATAACTGTGATAATCGCCAGCAAACATCATCATACGTAGAGATTTTTCCACGAGCTGTTAACATGCACTCTCGCCACTTAATCTCGCCAGTTAGTATCCCGTGAGAAAGTTTTTTCCGCCACAAGCAGACGATAACTTTTATACGGAAGGAATAACAAAAAATCGTGTTTTTATTTTACATTTCTGTTATAAATTTTTTTTATTTATTTCAAGATCAGCGTAAAACGCTTTGCAAGAACTGAAAGTATACAGCAGCAGAATAACAATTGAATATAAAAAGTATAGAAGATATAATGTAAAATATATATTATTTTTATGTAAGAGAAAAACAAGGGGAGAGAAATTTTTATACGAACAAAAATACATTATTGCTAGGGAGGATAGGCGATACGTGTTAAACTTTTATTTTGCGGAAACCTGTTCTGGATACGAATGAAAGGAAAATCATGTATTCCTAGGTTACAATATGATACTCTGGAGGATAGGAATCCTCCTTCAGGAGAAAAGAAGAGAAAAATTTTGTAACCAGTTTCAGCATGCGCGTTTCTAGCGTGTCAATACCGAGTTCATGATGTAATTGAGAGTTGCGGATGAACCAGCGAGCTTCAGTTGCTGTACGGAGGATTTTATTTTTATGAAATTTTTCTTCGCGGAATTAAATTGTGTCAATCGTTTCTTCACGACTGAATTTTTCTCTCAGATACACATTCAAGAATTATGACGGATATTTCTGAGTAGAATCATTCAATGATGTCGTTCAACTGCAGATGAATGAAGAAAAAATTGTGTTAGATTCATCGGCACAGAGAGCTTTAATTCTCGAGCTCGTTGATACGCAGCGGGATCCCAAGAACCGCAGACAGAACGAATTCACTCGGGCGGGGCCATATCCGGGAAGGTGGTTGTTGTTTAGATAATACGGGAATGGAAGGAAGGGTGTCCGTCCGAACAGAAGGCTGAAGGGTTCGCGTGCTCGGGCGCAGTGAGGCAGATTTAGGTTGGTTGGTCGATGCTCAGCGCTTTCGTGCAATCAATGCACTCGTCTATCAAGATATAAGAAGCGCCTGTGCATACAGGCTGATCCACGGGAGAAGACACAGCTAGGACGTGCCATGGAGTTACAGAGTCAGTTCTCAGCGAGAAGAGCGTTGTCCACTTAAAATTAAGGCATCAAAGCCTTAAATGACGTAGAGTGTCTGGAAATTCTCGACAACGTGTTTTAAATAGGTCAACTTGTCCGTCTAGTAGTATTCGCCTACTCGCACCCTTCCTCGTAAGTTCTCAGGCTGCGGACTGAGGCACCCTGTATGTGTGCACGCGCGCGAGCGACAATCTGGAATGCAAGACAATCGCGACCCTATTTCGCATCGCGTAATCTCAGCGGCTAAAGCTGCGTCTTAATATGCCGCTCGTTATACTACGAGTGTCTCTGGGGAAATATCTTTAACGCTTTTGTGCCGCCCCGTCCGGTTTCTGGCTTTTTAAAGCAGACTAACGACGAGTCTATAATGATATGATGTCACTGCCTGTTCACCACACGCGCGCGCGCGCACGCACGCACGCACGCACGCACACACACACACACACACACACACACACACACACACACACACATATTCATGTATAATACATACGAGGAATGATAATTCAGAGCCAAAAAATTTTTTGGACGTTTATGACGTTTATTGGAATTCGTTAGGAAATCGTATTCCGTGATGCCCATGTGATTCAGAAATTATGCAATTTGATCGGCCTTACAAACAAGATTCATTTGGATATAATGCACTTTAATTTCACGCGCTATCGTGCGTATTGCCACGATTCAAGTACGATTCTGCCACAAATAACACCGTAACGAGCGGATAATGGGGCTCGATTGAACTGGTAATCAATAATGGACCGCGAAATCGACTCGCTTGAATTACAGTGCTCTTTGACACAACATCCCGTTAAACGTCGTGTTTCTTTTCTGTGAAAAGCCTTCGGACAGAGGCAGAGGGTATAATCGCGTAATGGCGAACTTACGTAATTACAGTGACAGAATTTCACCATGGGAATTATTCGGAGAAATTTCGCCCTGGAGCAAAGAGATCTTCTTGCTGAACTGAACGCGGAAACTTAACGCCCATCGCTCCACTTTCGTTCCATAATATGCGGCTTTTGTCAGTTTTCGGAATTGCACCATTTCATTTTCACGCTGACTGATCGACACGGTACACGGTGTCTCAAAACTAAATCCATGAATTTATTATTATTATCGGCATGATTCGAGCTCAAATCCGAGACCTAATTTGATAACTACGCACGGTACGTACCGCACAATTAGAAGATGGATTCATCCGTATTACGGAAGCTCGTTCGTTAGAAAAAAACGGATTACAATGTCCTCTCGTGTCTCTCCTTAATCAGACAATTTCTTTCTTCTGTAAGATCTGGAAAGATAGTCGAGACTGACAGGTCGTATAGAGGATCAGAATGAAAACAAGTTGATCACAACAGTAGGAGTATTGGCCGTACAGCCTAAGACCTAGGCGTGTGAACCAGGGATCCCGGAGAGTTCGAGTTCAAATCTAAGGCAGTCTCCTAGTTATTTTTCGCCTCTTACACTTCTTTGGCACGTAATTCCGTCGTAACACAAACGTGGAACGTTGCTTCTTCTTCCCGGTCGCGTCTATTATTGGAAACGTGATTCGCGAGTAGATGAGACTGATACAGATGTTGCGCATATCGAGTTGCCGTCATAGAGTCACGCACAACACGCGATATTGTTCTCAATGGAATGTTTCGATGAGACTCTGTGTGCATTATTCTCTCTCTCTCTTTCTCCCTGTCCCTTTCTCTCTTTCTCTTCCGCAGCAGCTAGACGCTATTGTCTGTGGAAAAGACGATATTATGCGATGAACATAAATTATTTATTAACCGAGAGTACACACTAGGAACAAGATATACTTGCAAAGAGTCAGAGTTTTAACAACTATGTGAAAGGACGAATCTGGATTATGCATTATAGGGGAGGCAGTTCCGATGATCTTGATCTTGACTCGATTAAATGATGGATATATCCGATTACCTTCATGGGATATGTCCGATCATCTTGTTTGTCTTAATACAATTTACTCGGATATATCCGCTTGTTACTGTGTAATTGATTATCCCATTAGATATTTTTCTCACTGTAGCAATAAAGGTAACACGCAAAAAACAAAATCAAAGTAAATGTGTTAGTATATAGAAGAGATGCAGCCCTTTCTCTTACACTTTTATCCCATCAAAACTATAATCTCCTTTGTATTCTTTATCATGAAAAAAATACAATATAATCTAACTCAAACTATTTTGTTTAATACATAATTGTTAAATTGTATAATTGTATAATCGATAAATTATATGAGATATTTCATACATTTTAAGGTTTTTAAATACATTTTTGGAAAGAAGGATCAATGTTCCACGTTTCCACATAGGCGACGAATTACGACGGAATTACGTGCCAGAGAGGAACGAAATTGTCTTATTAAGGAGAGACATGAGAGGACATTATAATTAATTTTTTCGAGGTGGAAGGTATAAGGGAGATTATATTTTTTCCAGGATGCAGAGGAGGGACTTTGCTCTTCCTCCTGCCTACATATTTATTTTGATTTCATTTTGTATTGTTATCTCTATTGTTACATTTATCGAAAATTACAATTCTCATACTTTCTTATATTTTGTTAGTAACTTTTTAATAAACAACGAACACCGTTTAATATCTTTTGATAATGGCTCAGGGTTATCAATGACACGTATCAAGATCAAGATATAAGAATCGTTGGAGTTGTCTCTCCTAATGCATAATTATAATTTGAGAAAATGAGGACATTTAGGAATAGTAAAATTTCTCTTTCTCTTCTTCTCACCCTCTTTAAATCTTTTCTTGATTACAATTATTACTATTTACAATATTTATTAGTTATTGGAGAGGAAAATTAATACGCATGCTCGCTCAATTAAACTCGCATAGAGATTCGGGCTCGAGATATCGTTTACGGGTTAATGGGCGTGCAACGTGCAACGTAGCTAAAGTGCATCATCTTCGGAACCAGCTTACGCCTTTATAACTGCCTTAATGGTGCAATAATATCTCCGGTCAGTTGCATGTATGTGCACATAAATTGTGTGTCGTAACACATGTATGTGGGAATGATGTGTACTTGACTAAATGTCAACGTCTCTGAAAGGCCTTTCGCAAAATTAGGTCGCGAGGTACACGAGCGAGCGAGCGTTGCACGGCCTACGGCGCGAAAATCGGGTCGTCACTCTATATGTCGATTCGATTCGATTTGACGGGTGATTTCGAGGTGCTTTTGAGATGATAAAATCAGAGACGTCGTTGAAATAATCCGTCGAAATAATTGGATAATTAACAATGTAATCAAAATTTTTAATGGAAACCTTATTTCGTCATTGTTAGTAACAAATGTTTGGTGCTCTCATTAACTATAATAAAATTGATTGAGTAAGTTCTGCGTCCGACGTAACAAATGTACAAGTAGATAACAAATAATAGCTAGAATCATAAATCAACATCTACCTAACTTCTGAACGTGATATAGCGGACCAACGCTAGAAAAAAGTGGCCATAAATCTTTTATGATACGTAGCATTTTTCTTGACTGTTCCTAAATTATTCCTTAATGTACTTTTTGCAAGAAGAGAAGGAGAGAGAGAGAGAGAGAGAAATAAAGAAATCATTTGTAAACTGGATCCTCTGATAAAATTCCTCTCAAAATTTCTCTAATAAAATTGTAACAAGCCAAAATTGACATTAATATTAGAAATAAGAAAGAAATATCTTAAATAGTGCGTAAATTCCCAGGAAGAGACAATTTTTGTCACGTTGCTGACTTTAAATAAATTTAAACTTTACCTAGACACAATCGCGTTAAGCTGTCGATGTCTTCTCGATAGTCGATGTTCGCCTGCCAATAAGCTTTTGATTTAACCGCCGTTTTTTTTATCATCGATCAACGCGTACTATGCCGTCGCCTCGCGCGAGTAAAATAATTGGTAAAATAGAAAATGGAGACAGGTCGGAATACACCTCTCGGACGTCCGGTATAATGAATCGTATAAAACAGGAGCTGATCCAGCTGTTCATTCCGCGTAACGAGAAACCGTAATCCACACGGCGAAGAAAGGTATTATTCCGCAAAAGTATTCCGCGAGATGACTGTCTCGTCTCTAAAGCAAGCTCAAGATCTTTTCCTTCGTTTCACTTGCAGATTAATTCGATCGAATATTTCGACATAATAATTAGATCTTTATGTTTACATAAATATTTATACATGAAATATACTTAATAAATTGCTATCACCGTTAATATTGATTGATTCTTTTTGCTAGTCCTTACGTTACGCTATAGTGTCGTATTCTTCGTTGATGGATTAGAGGATCAGTAAAAAGTTGAGGGATAGCCCTTGGAATACTACACACAATTTCATTGGAGAGGTCGGATCCTGCGCATTATCTAACTCAGCATGCTCCTTCGGACTTGCTAGATCGCAAAAAGTTAAGCTAATCAAGATTTATCTCACTCATTCATTGAGATGTCCTTTTTTTGCTTTAGTTTATAATTATATATTTTCTGAAAAAACACACAAGATAAACAAGGTAAAGGTAATATTATTCTTATCTGTATATTCTACATGTCATTTTATATATTTTTATCTTAATAAATCACCAAGATTAATTTTTTAATTTTTCCAAATTACTTTTACTTCCACGCGGACAGTTTAGTGCTGCTCTGATAAAATAAGTTCCCATTTTTTTATTAATATTTTCTGGATTCTGTCCGTCTCTACGCGAATCTATCCGCAAAGACTGCGGATCCAGTAAATGAACCGAGATAAAGCTGGATTGGAGAAATGACGCTGCGTCGCGGGAAAGGTAGACTCGATCTCTCGACCCAGCGGAACAGGCTGGGGTAGGTCAGTGAACGCAACTGCAGCAACCAGCCAGCTCCAACGGGTACACCCTCCCGTCCGGGGTAGCACCCTCTCGTCCGCGACTCGTTCGCTCAATATCTGGTGAATACGTAGCGAGAGAGTGAGAGGGAAACGAATTGAAAAAGCAAAAGAGAAAGAAAGAAAGCGGAATGAGGAGCAAGATTGCAAGGAAAGGAGTGACGAGCGAGGGAAAAAGAGACGGTGACGGCTCTTAGCCGCAACCACGAGATTCGAAAATTGAAATGGGATATCTCGTAACCCGACAAGCCACGTTCCCGCGTAAGCTTATATTTAATTACGCAGAGATGACGCTTCTATCTTTGCCATTAATCTTCCAAAAATAAAAAGCCATTACGGCTTAGCGAGCTTCCTTGCGCTATAATTATGTCTCTCAATGAGAGTTAATTCCAAGGTCGTCAACTTTGAAAGATTTTAAAACTATCGTCCTGGCACCTCGGCGCGCGTGAAATTTCGCGATTTAGCAAACTTTTAATGAGCTTGGTCGCCAGGATACTCAAAGTTGAAGCGTTAAAAATTATATGAAACGAGGTAAAGTTGGATCGAATCTTGATTTTCTATTTGCGGCGCAAAGTAATTTCTCTCTCTCTCTCTCTCTCTCTCTCTCTGATTCGCATTTGCGACACATCATACGTAAAAATTAATTGCAGTTCATTGTGTGTAGTCAGATTGCCTGATAGCAATTGTATGGGGCTGTGATATTCCTCGCACGAGATATCATCGACGAATAATCGATATGTTTTTATATCTTGTCCGCAGAATAATATTTTTCCAGTGAAACGAGGCGCGAGGTATCGATCTCAAAAGGCTGCCACAGGTGTCAAATGTTTGATATTTTATGAATTTTGCAAGCGATGCCAGTTATGGCCATGCTTTTATAAAAGTTAACGTAAACTCTCGACAGGCGGAAAGCGAAAGAGAGAGTAGAATACCGAAAATCTCGTGCAACATGTTCCGAAACGTCCTCTTCTGACATCGCAATGTATTTTGATCCGTTTTAAAATGTCGATACAATAAATGTACTTAAGCTTATTTATTTTTGGATAAAAAAGAACCTTTCAAAGCTTTCCGTTGTGACTGATAAACGTTTTAAAAACATGTTACGTTCTAAAAGATTTTTTACAGGTTAAAAACTGGAGTTTCCGCAATGTTGCAATTACGTATCTCCATCAATACTCTTCGTTTCACTTCCCTGATTGCTTAAAGAATTAAGAAAAGAAACCTACAGACAAAAAACATAAATCATGATTAAATCATAAAATTTATTTAATTTTCTCTCAGTTTTAGATATTATATTAAAAATCACGCCTACCTCTTCTCTATCTTATATTTGTTATTAGAATCATAGATTATATGCACAGCTGTTGTACCAAGGTGATATGACGTTATCGGCTGTCCCGCTGTGTAGTAGAATATAACGTGATGTACTGCTGGATGATCCATTGCCAGATTATATGATCTATTACTAGATGTGTTTACTTGGCTTGCAAACGACAGGCGAGCGATCGCGCTAGTCTACGGATTACACGTCAAATTTAGAAGCACGACTTCCTGATGTTATTTTCTTGAGCAAAACGTTCGTACGCGTCTGTACGTGTTCAAAGAGAAATATATATATATATACACTATATTGTCACTAGCTTTCAGATACTCCGACGCGTCGGGGATGCGGGAACCGCGAGAGTTGTAATATCGCGACGTGATATTAAAGGGATGCAAGACCGATCGATGCGACGAGTTCGTTTTGATTTCGATGATGAACATTGACATATCACACTCTGTCGTGAATCCTTCTTCGGCCGTGTTCCACGTAATCAAATTTGTAATCATTTATAAAACCTGGATAGAAATCAAATCTAGATATTTATCTGGATAAATCGAATATTGTAAAATTTTATAATTATTTTCATATGAAAATTGCAATATAATTAATAATTTTATATAATTATTTTTATTATATTATTATTTTATTAAAGAAAACCATTTGCCTTTGTCTAACATTATTTTATTCCGCAGTTGCAATGCATTTTTTATTTCATAGGCGTACAAAACGCAAAGTGTGTACGCGAAAAATTCGCGAAGACACAATTTTTCCCCGTTCTGGGATAAAATATCGCGAAACATATTCAAAAGATTTTGTCTCCTTTTAATGGAGTCGTAATTCTTTCTCTAGGATGGTAGAATATCGTTCATAAATTTTGCCGCGGCGTGTTTCGGACAGAGTATTGCGCGCGGGTGTTATTGTGAATCATGCCGATCGCAATATCGAGACGATTATTGTGAGCGTTTACAATAACACAGGTGATTAATTCACGTCGACGTTAAACGTGTTTGTAATCGGTTTCTAATGCAGCAAACATTTACCGTTATGACATTTTCATGGATTGATAGATTATTTTTGTTTTCGTTATTATTGCAACACAAGATAGAGAAAAAACAATTTTTAAAAATGTTTGGTATTGAAGTAACGTCACGTGCAGTGCAATTTACATATCGCAAATCTTGTCAGACATATTTTTTTCCATCTGTAAACATCAGCGACGGAGGAAACGTGTCTCGGAATAAAATATGTATTTTATTTTCTAAAGCATCGATATAACACAGAAGGAGATAGATGAATTATATTCAAACAATTATTGATCAAATGAAATAATTTGTAAAACAAGTTTTTATTTTTCTATATTAAATATGATATTTAATAAGAAATCCTATCATTCAAATCTGATATGTACCGTTTGCGTATGCGCAAACAAACGTGTTTGATGTATGAATTGTTTGTTTATTCAGCTTCCCAGTAATTTACCGCTCACATGTTAATCAAATGACTTGCAATCGACGTTTGTCCGCTTTATGAGCATTTCTCTGTTACATTATGAAATTAAATCCGGTTACGAAACGCGATATTTTTAATCAGCAATTTAACGCGAAATTTCTCACTGAGAGCATGCAACGAGCATAATTAGTTGATTCGTTGGAGAATTCCAGTTTGCGGACGTGATCGTGCCTGCGATCGTAACTGCGGTATTTACGGTGTTACATAGCGCAAATTCATGCGGAAGAAAGAAACGGTTTTCTTCCAAATCATTTAAAGAATCAAATTGAAGATGAGAAATTTTGATATTTGCAATTATACAACACATTATAGGAAATGTTGCAAGTGTCGCAGTGCACATACGGAGAACTTGATTACCATTGACAATGGACATACACGCATATTATACGCATTCGCAATAAAATTGAAAGGAAATTTCTCTCGGGATGATTACACGGTTGGTTGTGCGGTATTCGACGTATCAAGTGCGAGAAAAAGATAAAACCGCCGGCGGTGGCGCGGGAACGACCGACGTCGTTAATAATGTTCGCTTTGTGAACGACGGCCGAAATGTGCATCAAGGTTCTCTTTGGCGCAAGAATGGGTGGGGAGGGTGAGGGGAGACGCAATTGAATTCGCCACCGCTCAATTTCACCAGCGATAATCGAGGGACACCATTTTCGCGATTCGTGCACTCCCCGCACTCACCGTTCTCGATGTTGAGTTCCGCCGCCGAGGCTCTGTAAGAGAGCGGTCTTCCGTAATCGCTCGCGTCGCTCGGATGTAGCAACAGCTGATGCGACGTCCTCGAGGGATATCTGGAGCCGGTGGAAGCACGACGCACGTAAACGCTGTTGAGCACCGTGCTGCTGGACGCCCTACTGAGGGCCGCCCTCTGTCTGATCGCCTCCTTGTAGATCTTGTAGTACATGACGATCATTACGAGGCCCGGGATCCAGAAGGATACGAGCGAACTTACTATCGCGTATGGGCGGTTCACCACAAAAGCGCACACCTGAGAGAGAAAGAGAGAGAGAGAAAAAGAGAGAGAAAAGGGAGAGAGTGAGAGAGAGAGAGAGAGAGAGAGAGAGAGAGGTCGCAAGAAGCCGGAAAGTTTCAATCGTCGGAAACGTGCAAGACGGAACGCTAAACGTTCAATTACGTTAGCTGCAGTTAAAATCGCATCCCCCAATTCAATGCTCGTATCGAGCAAGTATTATATTTGCCATGTCGAGACAATTTCAAGATATTTATTAATGGGTCTAACGAAAAAGTAATGTTGCGATGGCCTGTAAAAGACGCGAGTCACAGAAAACTCTTGCGATTCTACGAGAAATTCTATATAGTAGGTACATAAGAGAGAATCCTTGTCGATCTACCTGCGGGTGCTTCTTGCGAAAGTCCCGATGTTGCTGCGTGGTGTACCAGCCCAGAAATATCGGTATGAAGCTTATTAAAGCCGGCAATGTCCAAACACTACTCAACATCGCGGTGACGGTGACGGTTCTCATGATGGCCGGGTACTCCAGCGGTCTAACTATCGCGTAATATCTATCGACACTGATGCAACAGAGATGCAGGATGGATGCTGTACTGAAGTAAACATCCATCGAGTTCCACACGTCGCACATGAGATTTCCCAGCAACCATTTGCCGCCGGATAGCTCGACGGAAGCGTTGAATGTCATTGCGCATACCGCGACCAGGAGGTCCGCCATTGCCAAGGAAACCACGTAACGATTCGTGGGTACACGCAACTTCCGGTGCCTCCTGACGCTAGCGATCACTAAAGCGTTCCCTAAGAGTGCGGTGACGATAATGCCGATCATTATGATCCCCTTCAGCGCGGACAAGATGATGCTCCGCGGGGATTCGTTGTTGAGGCTGTCATGGGTGTCGTTGGAAAGATCCTCGAAATTCGAGGACAGGTTAATCTGGAGTATTGGACGGTTGACCTCCTCGTCCGGAGGCTCGCTTACTTCCATCCCAGACCGGAAGTAGCGTGTCAAGTGGGTGGATTTATAAAAGTCGGTCGGCAAGTTTGCCGAGCGCTCCCCGTTGCCGTCATGATGGTTGGCGGATTGAGTATTTTGCGTTTCTAATGCGAGTCTCAGAGATGAGTACTCTTTGGCTAAAAATTACGGGAGTGTCCATTAACGCATCGCAACGTTACAAAAGAAAAAAAAGCGTCATAAAATTACAATCGTGTGCGTTATCCGCAAGCGCATCCGACACATATTATTAACGATGACGAAAAGTACGTCCCATCAATGATTTCTCCTCTGCTTTCTTGGAGCCATTTCGTTTTACATTCGGGATTGCATGCGTGTAATTTCAGGCCTCTCACGGCTCTTTCAACGGCGGATCGACCAATCGAGAATTGAGAATCGTATTTCACGACTGACACATTTACGGGTCACTACACTGAAACGGATTTTCCATCTTGCTTTCATTGACGCGTCAATAAAATAGACTCCAAATAGACTGCCGTGCTTTTAATTCACTTTTACTCGAGTTAAATTAATGTTTCGTTATTAATTTAAACGAACACAATTTGAATTTATTTCCCATAGATTGATACAGTAACGCGGTAACGTCACAAAATCAACGATCAATTAGGCAATCTGTCAAATGTCCAGCGGAAACTTGGGGGATGATAATTTGATTAACATATATATAGTAGTGAAATTGGCATAAACGTCGACAGAGGCACATCAACGGAATTTCCTCGTGAGAAACTTCCCTGGGAAGATAACTCGAGCGAAACTACATAAGGGTCCTTGGAGTGGTTGGATAATTACCGCAATTTCGTAAGCCCGAGTTACCGTAATCGTCATGATCGCATATTGGCGATTCTGCCATGACGAAACTAAGTTGTATCGTCTCCCCCTCCACTCTCTGTCTGACATTTTTCCTTTTTCTCAGATTTTCTAGGTTTTTCTTATATGGATCAACGATATAATCACACAATTACGAATTTTCGCTCGTCAATTCGCATTAATGAAAAAGATATTAAATATAGATTTTACAAGTAAGAAATATACTTCATCTCGGGAAGATTGACTCTTATCCTATTCCAAACATTTTAAGCAAATTAAAGCATTGTGTTATCCTGGAAAACAGCAAGGTAAAGCTTCTTGCATTAATCTTGCAAACAGCACGGACACGAATCTGCATCTCGTTTCTGCTAACAAAGGTTTACGTCGCGACGGCACTTTTTAAAACTTTGATACCGATACGTGTTGAAAGTGGCTAAAACAGTAAATATTAAGCAAGGATATATTATAAAATCGTTAGGTATAATGGTTTTTCTCTAAAGCTGTAAACGCTTATTTACGCTTGGTTTACGTAAACTTTCTCGCAATGTGCGACCTGAAAGCTTTTTTGTTTCGCATACAAAGTGGTCCCTTCTGCGAGGAGGGATGATGTTTCGTATCACGACTTTGGCAACTGTTGGGAAAGATGTTTCGCTATTAAGCATTAAACGTGGCCAATCATCGTGGCCTTGGTGGATGTTTGGCCTCCTCGGGGGCCAGTGAAAACGCTGTTAGCTAACTACAGGGGTCAGGGTGAGGGGAGGTTGAGCATTGAGTATAGAGCAAATTCAAGAGAGGCTTGGATTTACATACCGCAATATTCATAGAGAACGGCTCTAAATCGCTAGCGATTACGCGCACAGAGTAAGCACACGATAATGTTAGCTTCGATTTTACGCTAATCATTTTAACGATTTATATTATCGAGACGCGTAAGGGAAATATCTCTAGAATAACGTATCCCTTCTGCCGCTATCGGGCTATTTTCCTCACGACTGATCACGATTGGCATTATTTTCTCGCGATATTTTCTATTTCATTCGTTCAATGCTGTCGATGCTGTGGTTTTAAGTTTAACCTTTTGATTGACGAATGGCAGGATTGATTCCTTCATTCTCGCGATGTGTCTACGTGACGACATAGGCGCAAACAAAGTTTCGACGGATCAGACAGACATGCATTCGTGCTTCATCTATCAATTTGTCGATGGATCTCTCCTGCGTTCTGACGAAGATTAAAATTTAGAGGATGTCGACACGTCGCTGACGATTCGACGTCGCATCCGGGTTTCCCGATCGACATTTTATTCCTTATGGAAAATGTAGCTTTCTATACGAACGCATTTTGTATTACGTGTAATGTAACATGTAAATTATTTTGCGTACTAAAGTTGAAGACTTACGCAAATAATCATTTTTTATTTTTTTTCTATCAAACAATGTTTGCGATACGAAATACGAGCCGCTTCAATTTTGATTGGCCTAGACAAAAATGTCAAGTGCTCGCCAAGTGAATTTTCGAATTCGTTTTCGGGAAACTGTCACGGTGATCCCTGTACGATCTCCGGTTCGTAATCCAATTCGCAAAGGATTAAATGACACCAGGCTCATATGTCAGTGGTGCCGAAGTACCGATGTCAGTTTTGAGTGGCCAATTCGTCTACACGTAAATAGGAATGATAGTTGAACCGCGGCCAACATATTTTATGCGTAAGGAATTCGACAGTTTATTTTCAAGCCATCCTCTCAAAGCGCATCTGTCCGAAATATTGATTCAAAGATTTGAAAAAAATTGCTTTTAAAATATAAACACATGTACGCTTGAAGCTCTTGAGAGTCGTAACTTTAAAGCAGGGTCGAGGATGCATATCAATAGATAAATATCATGATATACATAGCGATATGTATCATTTGATTTATTCAATACATCATTATAAAAATCAATCAATATTAATCGACATATTTGGTGTAGTTAAATGCAACAAAACATTATTTTGCTCTCCAAATTCAAATGTTTTAAGAAATAAATGTTTTTTTATTAGAAATATTCTTATCCTTTTTATTTTAGAAACATCGATAAATAAAGATTCTACCGATCGATTCAAGACAAGACAAGACAAGAATCAGACTTCTTGTCTTGTCTTGATCTTTAAAAATCAAGAATTACTACGTCTTGATCTTGATATTCAATTTCTTATCTTGATTCTTGATTCTTGCAAGAATCTTGCAAGATTCTTGATATTTTTATAATATCTATAAATATTAATTTACAACCGATTTTATTAACATTTTTTAAATATTTTTACAAAAAGTATCGAAACAAATAATTTCGACAAAAAAATATTGACACACAAAAAAGAAATTAAAAAATTTCATGAAATGTTATTATTATTAAAATATAAAATATTGTATTGCTGGTAAAAGTAGATATGAATATCAAATATTAAATATACTTAAATAAAAATACACATTTTATTGGCCACACTATAAAATAATTGATTAAATTATAAATTTGCACTGTATAAGCTGCACATTTGTTAAAGAAATTAATGCTCAACTTTATAATTTTAATATTAATACTCGTATTACTTGTTACTTTTTAATCAAGTCTATAAGTTTAGAAATATAATCTAATCTAAAAAGTTTTAATTATTTTTCAACATAATCTATAGAAAAAATATATTAAATTACTTCTTTCAAAATCTTCAATGATATTTTGTTAATTGTATATTCCGGGTTAATTGTATATTCAAAATTAAAAATGAATCGGATTAGATTTAATTTCAGTTGTCAAGAATCAAGAATCTTGATTGATTTTTCTTGATTTTGAAGTATAAATTTTGTCTTGTCTCGCTTTTATCAAGTGCAAAAATTGATATTCTTGTCTTGAAAATTCAAGACAAGACAAGATCTTGAAATTCTTGTCTTGTCGTCTATCACTAATTTGAACCCTGCTTTAAAGCAATTAAATTTACGTATCTGCCACCCTGTCTACGATACAGTATAAATATCGTTATGTAATCATTACAATATTAGCGCCAGAAAAAGCGCCCAGAAAAAGAAATTTTATCAATGAACGAGTCGACAATCTTGAAGTGCGGGATGAGCAACGAATCATCACTCGCTATTTATTCAGAGCTCCATCAATCTCGAAGACGCGAAGACGAATTAAAACCGCGTCTTTGTGTCTAAATCCCGGTAGCCGTGTCCAAGGACGCCGGAGGAGGCGCAGGCGCCCTAGCGGCGACTCCACATTTCTAACCACCCTCGCGACGTTTTGCAATGATAAGCGTTATCGATACGACCGTCAATCGATCCGACCTCGATTGTTTCATACAGCCTGGAGGAACTCGGCAACTCTTGGAGTAGTTTCACTATCGGTCATCATTAGAGTCACGGAATGGTCGAAATTTAACCACCCTTAAAAACGACACCCACTTAAAGCAATTTATGATCGAACGGCTGTCATTGCACTCGCGATTTCCATCACTCGCGGTTTAAAGCCGATTTTCCACCAACGTCGAAGACAGCACTACTCGTAGTTTATTATCACTGTACAGTGTATACCGCTGAATGCATCGCTCTATTCAGTATTTCGTACATTTAGTACATTTTCAAGAAGTTTGTGGTAAAGGAAAGCCAAGCTTGAATGGTGATGAAGTCTCTTTAAACAGTGACACCGCAGCGTTTTATATCGATTAATGTGGGAAAACGGTAAATAAATAATAAGTCACGCAATATTAATGACTGAGATTGAATTTTCCATCATTGTCTAAAGTGTCTAGACAATCGAGTCAATTGAGTTTGTCAATGACAATTTCTCTCGAATCTTTCGCGAGCAGACGACAGATTCAGCAGTTTTTCAAGGGATCAAACTACTCAATCAATCAATGGACGTTGGTAGAAAAGTCGGTCTTAGCTGCCGGTGTTCTTCCCTAATCCGCGATATGTCGTCGGATCGATCTTTCGCGGGCAAGGTCGCGACGAGACCGTCGTCTTCTACGTCGTTATCGTCGTCGTCCTCGACGGCGGCGATTTCGGGTAGTTGCAGCGAATGGTAACGCTTTGACGGATCGTACATGTTCGGACGACGCCGGTAGACTGAGCGTCGCGACGTTCACTCGTTCACCACGGCGCCACGTTTCTCTCCCCCTCGAATTCTCTCGAGTTCTTTCTCGCTCTTTCCTTCTCTCTGCCTCTCCCTTTTCTTTCCCCGTATGGTACCGCACTTCCTTGTATTTTCAATTGTAAAATACATGGCAGTTTTTTATATAATTTTTATACAATTACATCTTATTTACATTCTATCTCGCATAAAATTAAGTTTGTATAAAAATTGCTTCATGTTACGAGAAATGATCAAACGCAAACAAGCGAACTCCATTGTTCCGCATTCACCAGCGATCTCTCCGAAAAATTCTATTGTCCCGATGATATAAGGTCGCGTATCCGGATATATACAGTGTTTGGATATGCATAGAGATACGCGCATGTCTTTGTGCATATCGTGCAAATATTTGCATACCCGGGAACACGAGAAGGATGCAGTCAATGGTGCTAATTATAATATAGAGTATGGTTCACGTTTGGAGAAATAGCTCACAAGCTTTCTTTCCTTACTACCAAAATTCGCGTTTTCGCGAGTCATATAAATTCCTCTGTCGTTAAGAGAAAAGGAAAAAAAAGACATCTTGCAGAGAGCCGACCTGCAGCTGCGTAATTGAGGAAGCCTTAATTCCAGATCTTAAGGAAAGAAACAGCGCTTTATTGGCGCAGTCCTAGTGGCATATTATCTATAATCTGTCTCAATGAGCGCGTGCGAGCGGTTGCTCGCGTATGTGCAATTCCGTCAATCGTGCCGGATGAGATCCACACGGCGAATGAATAGAGATAACGCGAAATGATATTTATTTTTCCGCTTATCGAGTTTGCGCGAATCCGTCGGATGAAAAAATTTTCAAGCTAAATTCGCGCACCAGCGGCTGGAGTATGCGTGGAGGATCGATCGGTTCACGGGGCACGTAACAACGAACTGCGGCCTTCGCGCGAAAGCACCGAGGCCACACACGTCGTCCCCCTTTTTCCTCCTGTTTCCCCTTCGCGCGCGCAATTTTATCGTAACCGCACGCTCCCGCTCTCTCGAAATCGTCTCTTCGAGGGTATCGCTTCCTCCTCGAGGAGGGCGGTCGAAAGCCGGCGATCACGCGAAAATCAGGAGTGACTGCACGCAATGACGAGCGAACACGAACCAACAAGTTACGTGCACTTTTTCAAGGTCCTTTCCTCGATTCTCTCGTTAAAGTTTATGAACAATCAGCTAGATAAGAGTTCAATTGTAATAGATCAATGCGCATCATCGATCACTTAATATGATACATTTACATAATAATAATAATAATATTATTATACTTTGTATTATTATTACAGGCAAAGTAAGATTTGACTTTGATCGGCGAGGACGAAGATTACTTCGACTCCTCGAATCTCTACCTCGTTCCAACTTTTTGCTCTCTACATGTGTCGAGGGGGGGGGGGATAGGGAGAAACTTATATCCGCAAATAAGTACGAAGTTCCGATCCGATCCCGGCGACTATAAAAGGCGGCATGTTTTTCCCTCCGAGTAGCTTTGCAAAATAAATTCATTTAAAGGTTATTAAAAAATGCTCGAAATGAACGAAAATGGAATAAATAACGCGGTTCAAGGACGACCTTTTCAATTATTCGCGTGGAGGCGCGAGATGCACAGTTGACTCTCTTCCCGAGGCGGGTAACTGTCCGATTAAAATACTGCCACTTTTCCGATACTACTCACTTTTCACCGTGGGGACCGAAACCGACGATGACACGTGCCATGTCCATATCACGGGAATCGATTTACGTTCGCTTGCAAATCTTTGCAACTACTACTTGAGGAATGTGTTTTATTTTCTCCCTTTATATTTGAATTTCTGTGAAATAAATAATGTTAATACGAAGTGATGAAGGCAGGGATTTCATCAATTATTGAAAAATAATTCGTTTGCCTCGCGCGGATCGATTGGAACGGCAGGTGTTAATATTGACTTTGCGTGCAGCCTGCGGGATGCTCGGGTTTGATTTCGAGTCCGACAATATCTGCTAAATAGAATCCCGGAATATCACCTAAGCGACCGCGCATTGCTGCTCATCGAGTCAAATCTTGTTTAATTAATTCGCTGAAACGTGTAAT
Organism: Ooceraea biroi; assembly: GCF_003672135.1. Classification (NCBI taxonomy): domain Eukaryota; kingdom Metazoa; phylum Arthropoda; class Insecta; order Hymenoptera; family Formicidae; genus Ooceraea; species Ooceraea biroi. The sequence goes on from NC_039510.1 coordinate 7,238,563, forward strand.
TATGCGAGCATCGATGGTGCTAGCATCAAGTAGTGGAAGTCATATTAACGACTGCTTGCATCAATTTTGCATTAATTTCGCGCGCGCGCGCGCGCGCGAGTATATATATATGTATATATATATGCTTCGTACATGTTGCTTCGTACAATGGAACAATGCCAGCTTAAAAGAGTTTTCTAACACATTTTCTTGTACCTTCTCTTTATCACGAGACTCTGAAAAAACCTACATGAAGAATTTCCTCATTTTCAATTTGTTGAATTTTATTTTGCAAGCATTAAGAACATTATATGATAATTGTAGCGAATAGCCAATGATATGACTAGAATTTACAATGTTCTCAAATAAATTAATAATATCTGAAAATATCTTCTTGTTTCGAACAAAGAATTTCAGTTTGAATATGCTTCAAGATGAAAAATGTAATACTCTTTAACTCTTTGAAGCACAGGATTTTACAACAACAAAAATTCCCTAGGTGCACAGGAATTTTATTTCTATAAAATGTGACAAAATAGTTTTATTTGAATTATTTGGAATACAAAATTACACAAAATAATGAAAACAAAAATAATTGACATCTGACGTACATCTGTTGAGAGTCTCTAACCATAGTCTCTAACTATATTAAATAAGGGAAATGTAGTATGTAAACCTTTATGCTTCTAGTAATTTCACGATTTAAAGGTGGTGTGAATAACGTCCCATGCATGTTCAAGCACTAAAAAAGTGGGACATTTTTCATACCACTATGCTTCAAGTTAAGAGAGATCTTTGGCCGTGAAATCTTTTCGATTTACGAGAATTTTTCTCTTGAAACAAATCGCGAATAATTTCGCAAGATAAATGTTGAGATTAGGGGCAACCTCACCGATTTCAATGATCTTGATATGTATTGTCAAGAACATAGCTCTGATTACCTTGTAAAAAGTTTTAGCCGTTACTCGGCGTTTATGATCACAAAGTGATTATGAGCAATTACAGATAGTGAGCACCAAAAAAAAATGTTCTAGTCTTAAATTGGGAATTCCTCTAAGGATTTCCTCTAAGCAAAAAATCTTACATATTAATGGTATATTCTTTTAGATATACGTATTCATCTATAAAAGAGTGGATGCGTGAACTATACTCAATAGTAAATTCCTCTATCAGAAATATCACTATGTAATTTGAATAGCCTCTTGAAATAAGAGGATATGCAAGATATTCGCGGCACGCGCGCTTGTTAGAAAAAGATTGTCATTTAAGTATTTGTTTTGTGACAATCGACTGCATGATGCGCAGAGGTGATCGCGAACGGCGCGAACCGATCAGTGAAGCGCTGAGCGCACACATACGCAGTTCTTGCTTGGTGTGTCATGCTTCACTATCGTGAGTCGTAATCCGCGGTTGCTGTCTGGCACACAGTGTGCGTCATAGCGAGTCGTGTAGCGTGTGCACTGAATTTCAGTTTGTGTTTGTTCTTTCGTGCAGTGATATCATGAACGAAGTTCAGAAATTTTTAAGCGAAGCACATTTAGGCAACTATTGGCCCGCATTTGAGAGTAAGTATTTTTTCCTATTTTTAATAGCTTCTGTTCAAGATAGGTAAATAGATAAAGATATCTAGACTACGTTCCGAAACGTCCTCTCCGAGGAAAATTTTACTCGATGGTCGATCGATAACCAATCGGAAACGCTCGAAAAGGTTTCGGTACGGCCATCGAGTAAAATTTTCCTCGGAGAGGATGTTTCGGAACGTAGCCTAGACGTACAAGTTGCATCTTACATCGCATTAACGTATACAGACTGCACAAACCCAGTTTTACTTCTATATGACCGCTGAAATAAATAATAGATCACGATCATATAGAAGTAAAGCAAGGGATTACGCAGTAACTACGTGAAGTGTTGTAAATACGTATATATGTTATATTAGGGACGTCTCGCTGCCGTGCGCGCTTCGCGCATGCATTTGGCGCGCAATTCTACCATGTCTCTTGATATTATTCTGCAGTACTTGAATGTAAGTCATTTAGGATGTCTTTTTTAACATTTACCTTTTTTAATATATCAAAGAATTTTCTATCTATTGGCCTATTCAGCACCCAAAAAATTCTATTCTTTAATAGTTCCATTTTGATTATAGAGGATTTTCCTCTGCTATATGGTCACAAGATGATACCCTGAAATCTAGAGGAATATCCTATAACTATGAGATCCTGAAATTAAGATTACAATCCTCTTAATGCTATAGAGGAATCTCCTCTTCTAGTAAATCTAATAATATTTTTATTTATAGCATTTATGACGATACCTTAATGCCCGATTCCACCAACGTCGCTTAATTTTAACTGTAGTTTAACTCACTCTTCGTCTCTTTCTAACTACCTGCCTTAGAAAGAGACAAAGAGTGAGTTAAACTACGGTTAAAATTAAACGACGTTGGTGGAATTGGGCCTTAAACGAATATTTTCTACTTTTAACCTTAAAAATTTCTGAACTTCGTTTATAATATCACTGCACGAAAGAACAAACACAAACTGAAATTCAGTGCACACGCTACACTCGCTATAACGCACACTGTGTGCCAGACGGCAACCGCGGATCACGACTCACGATAGTGAAGCATGACACACCAAGCAAGAACTGCGTATGTGTGCGCTCAGCGCTTCGCGCCGTTCGCAGTCTTCTTCTTCTTAGTGTTTAATGACACCCGATCCCTTTCAGGTTCGATATGGCCAATTGCAAAAGTGAGTGAAATACGAAATAACAAATTGAAAAAAAAAAAAACTCGGGACAATCGTTGTGCACCTGACGACCGTCCCCTTCGGAATGATGGTTCGCAGTCACTTTTGCGCATCGTGCAGTCGATTGTCACAAAACTAATACTTAAATGACAACCTTCTTCTAACAAGCGCGCGTGCCGCGAATATCTTGCATATCCTCTTATTTCAAGAGGCTATTCAAATTACATAGTGATATTTCTGATAGAGGAATTTACTATTGAGTATAGTTTACGCATCCACTCTTTTATAGAGGAATACGTATATATAAAAGAATATGCCATTAATATGTAAGATGTTTTGCTTAAAGGAAATCCTTAGAGGAATTCCCAGTTTAAGACTAGAACATTTTTTTTGGGTGAGAAATTAAAGAAGAGAAGACTTATTTTTTGTTTATATTTTACACTAAATGTGATGTATAATTAAAGTTATAATTATAATATATTTTAATGTATTATTGTGTGCATATATAGGTGTGTGTGCGTGCATGTGCGTGCGTGCGTGTGTGTAGAGAAGGATGTATAAGTGTATAGACCAATCATAATTGATTGTTATTATCACGATGCCTGTCTTTTGTTTATGTTTAGGAGATGCAATAACCACACTAGATCGGTTATTTTTAATCTCTGATAAGAAAGCTGAAGAATTATTGCCTAAGTGGGGTGATCGAGCTGTTTTTTTAGTAAAAGACATTCTTTAGAAATTAATAACTCTAGCAGTGTATTTTTAAAGGTACAAAAACAGAAATATTTGTATTTTATTCTCTTCAAGTCATTATGCATAGGGTGCAATGAGATTGTTTCTTTATTTCTTATGTACATGTGTTTCAATTTAGGTTGATGAATATGGAAACTGTTGCACTTTGCCTCTTGAAGATATCAATGTAGATAATAGTCTTCTAGCGAACACTGTAGCGAAAGAAACAGCACAGTTTTCACGTCAATTAGATAATACAGTAAGTAGAGGAGAATCCCCTATTATGAGATATGCTCCTAATATGAGATAATGGGGTTTCTGCTAAACTAGTGAGCACCATTTGTTAGTTCCACCATGAAGTTATTACTCTTGATGTAAAATGTATTTAGTGAAAAATTCATTGTTCGTTATTGCGTTTAGCCTTTGCAAGAAAAGGTTTGTGAAATTGTGAACATGTCAAAGGAACTTGAGGTAAGTCTTTAAACCTTGTTTATTATACAGGGTGTTTAAAAAAAGGTCAGATATTTTATCCACGTGTAGTATTCATGAAAAGAAGCAAAAAAGTCTTAGGCAACATAGGTCCGCAAATCAACTGTTTCAGAGCTAGAGTTGATTTTGTATCTTTTTGGATTTTTATTTTTGTTTTATTTTTGTATTTTTGTTTTAATATTTATTGATGATTAGAGAACGTTATCGGAGCAGACAAAAACGCGACCGTTCCGCGCAGATCTCCTCTCTAGAGACCCCCCACTACGCCGCGATACAAGCGCGTTAATGCTATTATACACGCCACCACTACGCCACGCTATCCCCACTTCGCTCGCCTATGCACAGACGGATAACGTTCTCTCGCTGGACGGAGTATAGGAACGTCTTGTGCAGTCCAGTGTGTGCAAGAGTCATTTATCAGTTGTATCTAATCGTGTCATTGATTTCGATTCCACGCACTTTACGTCGTGAATGAACGGCCGCGCCATCGTGTTTTTCATGAAAAAATAAAATAAAATTTAAGTCGTTGCTTTTTGTTTCCCTTTATTTCCTGTAAGTATCATTAATCTCGCTACAGTGCTGTATCAGTTTCCTACTGTTTTCGCTTAAAAGTATTTGCAAATAAAAGAAAATACCGCTCTATACCAATGCAGAAATGACAGATATGCATTTCATGTACGGCCGTGCCAATAGTAACGCTTATGGAGCACGGCGTCTGTATGCTGAAGCATTTCCGAATCGTGCACTTCCATCTGATAAGTTATTTTCCAAATTGCATTTACGTTTAGTCGAAAATGGTTCATTTAGTGTAAAGAAACATGATGCCGGACGGCCCAGGTCAGTGTCTACTCCTGAAGCAGAACTTGAAGTTTTAAGAAGAGTAGAAGAAAATCCGAATATCAGCACCAGAATAATAGCTACGGAACTAAATATGAATGCCTTAGTCTGGAGGATTTTACGTGAACAGCAGCTGTATCCTTTCCATATTCAGCAGGTGCAAGCTCTTATAACCCCCGATTATGATTCCAGACTAGCGTTCTGCAGATTCATACTAAGAAAAGTTGAAGAAAATCCAGACTTTGCTGCTAATATTTTATTTACAGATGAAACTATTTTTACAGACAACGGGATCATTAATTTCCACAATCATGTTTGGGCTGATGAAAACTCTCATACCGTGTCAAGTCCAGACATCAGCATCGATTTTCTTTGAACGTTTGGGTGGGTATTTTGAGGGACCGTTTAATTGGACCAGTGTTTTTTCCAAATCGTTTAACTGGTGCAGTTTATCTTGACTTCTTAAATAACACTCTACCTCCACTACTGGAAGATGTCCCCCTAAATGATAGAGTTAACCTTTGGTATATGCACGATGGGGCTCCTCCGCATTTCGCAGTTATCGTTAGAAATTTCCTAAATGGAACTTACAATAATAACTGGATAGGACGAGGGGGTCCAGTGCCATGGCCACCCAGATCCCCTGATTTTAACCCATTGGACTTTTGCATTTGGGGATATTTACAATCGCTAGTGTATTCAAGACCCATTAATAACGTTGACGACTTGCGGCACTGAATAGAAGATGTCTGCCAGGCTATTCGCCAAATTAGGGATATTCGAAAAAATAAGAGCTTCCTTTCTGCGGCGATGTGAAGCTTGTGTACAAATGGAAGGTGGACATGTAGAATATCTTCTTTAAGTATTTTTCGTTGAAACATCTTGTATTATTTAGCTATTAATGCGTTTACTGTTTGTTTTTTAATAATAATGCCATTTGACAAACAAAAAATACAAAAAAATAAAAATTAAAACAAAAATACAAAAATAAAACAAAAATAAACATCCAAAAAGATACAAAATCAACTCTAGTTCTGAAACAGTGATTTGCGGACCTATGTTACCTAAGACTTTTTTGCTTCTTTTCATGAATACTACACGTGGATAAAATATCCGACCTTTTTTTTAAACACCCTGTATAATAAAGAAATGGTTGGCAATAAATTCAGTATGCAATGATACACAGTTGAAAAATTTGTGTTAAATTTAACAGATATCACATGTCCCAAACGGTCCACATAAATTTTTGTGTTAATTTAACATAGTATGGATATGTTAAATGGTGACACTAATATTATGTTAATATTTTAACCCAAAATGAATGCAAACTGCGAAGTAATTTGAAATAAATTTTGTGTAAAATCAACATATTTTTAATGATAAAATTAACTCGAAAAAAAGTTATTTTTACATACATCTTTACTCTCAACATAGTTTTCTGTAAATTTTAACAGATAAAACTTGTCACTAATAATACGGAACATATCTATTATGTAAAATTAAAAATAGGTGCACAATGTGTAATTTTTACACTTTTTTTAGTTGTTTTAAAAATTTAACACTTGAGTTGAATTAACACAACAGCAACATGTTAAATTAACACATGAATGTGTTAAATATTTTACACAAAAATGTGAACCGGCATATTTTTTAACAAGAAAACACAAATTTTCCAACTGTGTAAAGTAGAATCGTAGTAACAGGAAAATACGCAATTTGTTGAATTGCTTAATTGTAGAGGTTAGATTTCATGATCGCGGAACCGCTAGGCGTGTGGCTCGTATAATGAGATATTCAGGGTACTCTTAATATGAGATAATTATTGCTCGAATATGAAGAGTATGTAGTGTAATAAAAAGAAAGAAAATACTACTTAAGGTTAAAGAAAAGTTAATACGAATTTATATTACGAATTTTTGTGTATTTCATTTTTATAGAATCTGACTATGGAGGTTAGAGAAACGAGGATGCGTCGACAGTGGAATCGTGAAGATTTGGCGAAGGCTGTGGCAGCAGTATTTTTATAAAACTATCTAATAAAGTTTTTTAATTGCAATACTAATGTATTTTGCCCTTTTAACACCAATTTCTCGAGATATCTTATATTAGGAGCACACTTTCTCAATCCTGCGTAAAGGTCTTTTTTCAAATTTTTTAATTTTCAGAAAAAATAATATTTAAATTAGATTTTTCATTTCACCAACCTAAAGCTTATTAAATTCTCTTCAAGATAACGTATTAAATTTTTTAATTCTGCCTATAGATTTCCTTACATTCGGCAAAATCGATATGGTATCTCATAATCGGGGACTTTCCTCTATACATTATGTATATGCACATACAGTTATACAGTTAAAGGTGTTACAAACTGTTATTTCAAAAACTAAGCAAAATATGAAATTTTTATTTTATATCAAATAAATTCTTATGTTTGTAATATTTAACATTGCAGACAATACAGATAAATAATGATTCTCCTCAACCCGAAACAGCATTTGATTTAGAAAATAGTGTGAGTGATTATGAAGAAGTGTGTTCAACTGATTCAAACGAAAAAAAAGACAGCTAGAAAGGTCGAAGGTAGAAAACTCAAAGCGACCTCCGAAACGACTTGCATTGTGGTTAACAAGAATAGAATTTGAAAAACTGGTAAGCAAATTGGTACTACAAAACATAGGAAAAAATTAATTTTATTATATAATATCTTTGATACCAAACAAAAATTTCATATATTAAATAAAAAATACAATAGTTGGAATTATATATTTAGTTACGTCTGATTTATCATTTTCAAAATATATTGTTTTCAGAATATCGAGAAAGAAATAAAGGAGCATTTAAAGGGTAATGCTGTCTTAATTTATTATAAAAAGAATGGTATTCTAAATGGAGAGGCAAGAGGAATATTAGTAGATATATTAGCAAGCTGTATGATAAAACTTAATATTAAGTAAATTGTTTTACGATATAATATCATAACTGCATACATATGTTTAATGTTGCTAATGTTCCTTTTCTTTTTGTTGTCCTACTTTTGAAGAATTTCAAATTGTGTCCACAAAAATATGTAAATTATTTCCAACTGAGACTGGGGTAAAACTCCTTTATTTAATTTCGTAATATTAATTAATAGTATCATATAAATAAAGAAATAGTTTTGTTTTTGTAAATATGTTATAGGCTACATACGTGTATGAACCCTTTGCAAATAGTCCAAATCAAAAAAATTTGGGAGGAAAATTGGCTGATAAAGTGAGAAATGTTAAGTCTATGTTGAGGAGGTTCGGTGCGCTCAATCCAGCTAACTATCATAGATATGATTCTGCTCACAATGATGAAAATCAGCCCAGTACGAGTACATCTGAAGGTATTTAACTTCAATTTAGATGGTCATCAACTACTACAAAATAGTTTTCATATAATATTATTTGCCAAATTTATATTTAGTGAATGAAGAAGAAGGCTGATTAAGAAATAAAAGAGGAAGCTTGATTGCAATATATAATATACATAAACTTTCCTTGTATTCATTATGATTTAATACAACGGTCACCCTTCGACTGTTACCTACCTGGGACTGTCACCCTTGACAGATAGAACTGCATCGGTGATGTTTTTATAAAACAAGTCAGTGGATACTATTTTCTTTTAAGGATTGAATCCGTGCTAGTTATGCTAAACGGACTGTTGGAACTATCTTTTTTTTTTGAGAACAAAGTCCGCGCTATAGTTACTAAACTATAATGAATACGAGAAAAGTTTATATACATTACATATTCTTTCTCTCTCTTAATTAATTGAGCTTATTGTTTGATACACCACTTGTTTGGTATATTTTAACTGTATGAAACTGTATGAAATATACTGTAACTGTATGAAACGCGTAAACGGAAATATTTGTTATATTTGATTTGCGTTATTTCAATATTATGTTCGAATGTTGCACGATATATATATGTTGCACAGGATTACTTGTCCAAAGATTTCTTCGTTTCTTTGTAATACTTTGTAATATTTAAACACATATGTAGCAAGTGATTGCAAAAACAAATATACAGAAATATAAAATATAGTGAATCTGATCTATTTTGTTTTGCCTCCGCACACCCACACGGGCATACACGCGCATGCGTGAAATAAAGTTATACTTCATAACACTATTTAGATTACATGGAAAGGAGTTTCCTCTTGTCAGCATAAGATAATCAGATATAAGTTAATAATATATAAGGTTAAAAGTAGAAAATATTCGTTTTAAGGTATCGTCATAAATGCTATAAATAAAAATATTATTAGATTTACTAGAAGAGGAGATTCCTCTAGCATTAAGAGGATTGTAATCTTAATTTCAGGATCTCATAGTTATAGGATATTCCTCTAGATTTCAGAGTATCATCTTGAGACCATATAGCAGAGGAAAATCCTCTATAATCAAAATGGAACTATTAAAGAATAGAATATTTTTTTTGGGTGAGGTCGTCCTTAATTTTAAGATTTATTAATTTATATATTTTTCTCTTTATATATATATAATACAATCTTTAGAAATCTGATAGTAAATATAAATACAACGTTTTCTTGTTTATTTTTTTCTTAAAGAAAGAAATTTAATCTTTCCTTTTTCCTATTTGGTAGTACTTAGGAAAACTTTCGCGTCCCCATGGAATTTCGATACCGTACACTACGTTCTTCGAACTAGATACTGCATCGGCGAGATCTCCATCTGGTTTTCGAAACGAGCAAAGAAAGAGACAATCGAAACATTTAATAATTTAGTTGCTAATTAGTGGCAATTTTTATTAATTCTCAGTTGCTGCTTAGAAGCGACTGCGTATAGTATTCTTTAATTTCGTACACTGCGTTATATCACGAATTTCTACATTTAACGCATAATTATGCTGAATTGAATATTTAGATAAAAAGACAATTAATCGACGTGAAATAAAACAAATACTCGTGATGCAAAGAAATTATACATTTGGGTGCATAGCAGTCGCAATCTCTTATTCTTCACTGTATTAAAATGTACTATAACCAAATTCGTATATGCGCGCATATGATTCATTAAATAATTACAATTACACGCATAAAAAAATAAATTATACTGAGAATTTTGTGGATCTCCATACGAGAGTATACATTCTAAATATTGAACGTTTGTAGCGTGATACACCCAAAAACAAAAGTTCTATTCTTAAGCGGGGAATTCCTCTAAGAATTTCCTTTAAGCAAAACATCTTACATATTAATGGCATATTCTTTTATATATACGTATTCCTCTATAAAAGAGTGGATGCGTAAACTATACTCAATAGTAAATTCCTCTATCAGAAATATCACTATGTAATTTGAATAGCCTCTTGAAATAAGAGGATATGCAAGATATTCGCGGCACGCGCACTTGTTAGAAGAAGGTTGTCATTTAAGTATTAGTTTTGTGACAATCGACTGCACGATGCGCAAAAGTGACTGCGAACCATCATTCCGAAGGGGACGGTCGTCAGGTGCACAACGATTGTCCCGAGTTTTTTTTTTTCAATTTGTTATTTCGTATTTCACTCACTTTTGCAATTGGCCATATCGAACCTGAAAGGGATCGGGTGTCATTAAACACTAAGAAGAAGAAGACTGCGAACGGCGCGAAGCGCTGAGCGCACACATACGCAGTTCTTGCTTGGTGTGTCATGCTTCACTATCGTGAGTCGTGATCCGCGGTTGCCGTCTGGCACACAGTGTGCGTTATAGCGAGTGTAGCGTGTGCACTGAATTTCAGTTTGTGTTTGTTCTTTCGTGCAGTGATATTATAAACGAAGTTCAGAAATTTTTAAGGTTAAAAGTAGAAAATATTCGTTTAAGGCCCAATTCCACCAACGTCGCTTAATTTTAACCGTAGTTTAACTCACTCTTTGTCTCTTTCTAAGGCAGGTAGTTAGAAAGAGACGAAGAGTGAGTTAAACTACAGTTAAAATTAAGCGACGTTGGTGGAATCGGGCATTAAGGTATCGTCATAAATGCTATAAATAAAAATATTATTAGATTTACTAGAAGAGGAGATTCCTCTATAGCATTAAGAGGATTGTAATCTTAATTTCAGGATCTCATAGTTATAGGATATTCCTCTAGATTTCAGGGTATCATCTTGTGACCATATAGCAGAGGAAAATCCTCTATAATCAAAATGGAACTATTAAGGAATAGAATTTTTTTTGGGTGTACTTGAAACGGAATTCCACGATACAGTACTCGAACATTATATTTGTTGAATCGAACATTATAATTGTTGAATCAGGATTAATTGAAGCGCAAGAGTATAAATACAAGAAATTATATAATTATTTATTATATATAATTTCTTTCTTTATTTTAACCTTCTTTCCTCTTCCATGTAAGTTATTTGTACTCTTGCATTTCGATTAATCCTGATTACTAGCATATCGTTTTCTGAATCAAAATCGGAGAGCAAAGAGAGAAAAGTCCGCGATATACATCTACATATAAGCGGAAACCTTCGAAAGAACAAAAGAGAGTAGGACATGTTTAATATTTCAATTTAGCACTTTGATGCAATGCAGCGATGCGCGATGTAACGGCACTAATTAACTCAATAAAATGATGTCGTGTCGCAAATTAGGACGTTCCACGGGACGGCTAGTTGTGCACATTATCGATTGTATGTGCGAAGTGCATTACATCGGCTACATCTGATACAGTGCGTTACAAATTTATTCCGGAGGATGTACTCGGAGGAGAATTGGTATAGTCCATACACACACACACACGTATACGAAAAAAATGATTCCGATTTTTCGAGCAAAGATTTCTTTATCCTCCAGTTGGATAGTAGAACGTATAGTGTTCTTTTCTTTCAGAGATACACGTTCAAAGTGCGAAATGCGAAAAGTTGCTTTGCACAATGACTTGTTTCGTTCGCGCGGTCTTCCTTTGATACTGCGAGTTCAAAGGAACTCACTTCTTCTCTTACAAGAAAGACAAAGGAATGTTCAGTCTAGATAGAAGTTAGCGAGTCGCCGCGAGAGAAACTCAATCCGCGATTCGCTCTCTTGTAGAAAAGTAATGAGCCGCGAGAACGAAGCCGTCACCCGTGTTGCTCGTTACTCGCTGCTGCGGCTTAGTGAAAATGTCCTTTTCCGTTCTTATAAAATAATTCGTACTTGCCTCACGACAATGGAAGCCTCGAGTGACGAAGATGGAGAGCGAACGTGCCTTTTCTGCTCGATGGGAAATCTCGCAGGACAATCGCGAGAGTTGAAATAGATAAGTTCCTTCGCGGCGACAATTAAAAAGAGTTGTTTAGGGAAACCTTTTTTTCAGATTAACTTCTGTAAAAGATGTGAATGTGCAAGATAACGTAATAATTCCGAGACTGCATATATTATACGTTTTATTTTCGCGTTTGGCGAACAGCGTGAAATACAAGATCGAATTTGCTTATTCTAGAGCTTCCTTTCTTCTTCTTCTTCTTCTTCTTATCATATCAAAGAGAGAAAAATTCTTGTTCCTTCAAGATGAGTGCTTTCCACCATAAATTGGCAGGTCGATATAATTTTGCCCGCGGGCATTTTGCCAAGACGAGACAGAATATAGATAATACCGCTAAGAGATAAACAGGAGCCTATTATAACTTCTAAATGCTACAGGATAATAAACTTATTCCCGTCCCTGCAGAAACAGCGAATTAACGGCGGACTAATTCTCAAGATAACAACGTCTAAAATAAGATTACCTTCTAAGAAAAGCAAGTCTGATGGCATTAAATAAATGATACGATGCTTTCGGAGAAGCCCAGACAAGTCCCTCTTGTTACTTGTTGAAGAGACGACGCAATCGAAGTGTCTGATGGAAAAAGGCGCGATTCGAAATATAGACAAAACTCTTCCATCCTTTTATTTACGCGTTACATTATTTACATTGTTTGTACGTGGTGTACGATAGTTTTTCGCAGGTGAAAAGGAGGTTGCTAAAGTTACGTTACTAAACTTTATTCTTCCGCCCGTACCAAAGTTTGCCTTAACAAGCGACGCATCGCTTGGTAAGAAACGGCAAAAAGTGCACTCCTCTAGATATTCTTGCAACGAATAGCGTATGTACACAATTGTGGACTTGGAAAGAAGAAACGTATAGCAAAGTTTCGAGTCTAGATGAAGAAAATTCTATTGATTAATAAAATAGAAGAGGCCTACGCGCGGATTAATTCGAAGCATCCTGCGTACAAGCTTCCATTCATTTATAGGCTTCTCCTTCTCTTATTTATCAAGTGAAGAGAGTGCTCAGTTAGTCTACGAACTTCCTGCTCATTAAGAAAGAAAAGAAGGAGAATGAAAAGCGGAAGTTGCACAGTCAAGAGATGTCGGATCGATGAAAATGAGTCACCCGGTGTGGTGTCCCGGCGGGTCTACATAGGTAAATGGGTTAGCGCCATTGAGCGTGCGCCCTTAAGGCCGCTTCTTCCTTACGGACCGGTTAGTGAATCGATAGAGAGAAGAGAAAGCGAGCGAGATGTATCTCTATGCGAGAATAGAAAATCCCCCGCAGCAAGTGTACAGCAGGGCGATTTTACTTGTCTTCCTCTGCTGCGAGACTTTCCGACGACTCTCTTAAGAGTGTCAATAGCGAACGCGGCAATTTATCCGGAAAGCAAAGTTTCTCGTACACGTGACATTTGGGGACGATAATCGCGCCTTCGACACATTTATTATTAATAATATTATTATTAGTAATATCTTAGATGCGCGATACCCTCGGAAAATGGAGCAAATGGAAAAATGGAATAAATAAATGCTGGGAGGAAATAATAGGAGCGAAAATGCCGAAGAGATATAACAGAAACGTAAACCAATATCTTCTTCGCATTTCGTGCATTTTGCGACTATTTCCTGTATCCCGATTATATTCCCGGCTGCGCCGTCGCGTTAAATTGAGTCTGCAGCTATAGCTATAGCGCGCCAGATGAGATACAGAGACGAAGAAATTTCGCAGATAAAATCTCACGTGCTCCATCCTCGGGATACAATCGATCGATAAGATCGTTGGGACCTAGAATTGCTGGATCGATCAGTTTTCATTACTTATTGGAATATACTTTCTGAATAGATTAAAGAATATATCGATTCACTTGGATTGTCGTGTGCGATGACACTAAATTGCTGGAGGAAATGTCGGGGACGCGCGACGAGACACGCTGAGAACAAATAGGGTGGAATGGCCTGATTGCGAGAAGCGCACAATTGATATTTCATTTCTGTATACAGTTTTGTTTGAATTTCTCTCCCTCTCTCCCTCTAGCCCTTATCTCCATTGAATTCCTCTTATCATTGTTCGATCGTGCGTTAAAAGTACATTGCGCGGAAACCTTTTACGTTGCCCCGAAATCAATGCATTCCTAATGCGGAATCAAGAGGAATCACGATGAGATTTCACGATGGCTGCAATAAAATATTATACTTGGGGTGTAACAAATGACATTGTTTCTCAGTGTGTTTGCGTTTCTTAATGTGTCGTAATCGTTACTGCAATTACGAGAGTCGGTTTTGCCGGTACTAAAGTCAGCCTTTCTCACGTCTTCCGAAAGAGGAGAAAAGAGACGCAAGCTGAATACGTTGTTAAAGCTCACATCACCCACTTCTTATTTCGTACGACGACGTGAGGCAGCTTTTACACCAATGCGGAATTTCCGTTCTCGCAGATGTGACTCGTTTCGAGAAGTTGACTTTGCAATAGCAATTAATTGAACTTTCTTCATATGCAACCAACATGTGAAATTACTTCAATGTAGAGAGGCGAAAGTAAATCCAACTGTCTAATTTTATCATAATTATTGAGAGAATACTTGTCGTTTTTATATTTAATTCTATACATTAATTGCAATAATATTTATGTATGCATTAGATTGTAACATATTCATCCCGTTTTTTAATGCTTTTAATAACGGAAATGTGTTATAATTCGTTATAATATATAAATTATAATCCGTTATAAAATATATGATAATTATAACGGATATATATTATTAAAAACACTAAAAACACTGGGATGTTAATTATGTACACGAATTACAACAACGTTACAACCCAATACATAAAACCCTTTTTATTTAAGTATATGAGAAATGATATTGTAGATATCAACTTATCAACAATTTAGTGATGGACGACAAGACAAGAATTTCAAGATCTTGTCTTGTCTTGAATTTTCAAGACAAGAAAATCAATTTTTGCACTTGATAAAAGCGAGACAAGACAAGATTTATACTTCAAAATCAAGAAAAATCAATCAAAATTCTTAATTCTTGACAACTGAAATTAAATCTAATCCGATTCATTTTTAATTTTGAATATACAATTAACCCGGAATATACAATTAACAAAATATCATTGAAGATTTTGAAAGAAGTAATTTAATATATTTTTTCTATAGATTATGTTGAAAAATAATTAAAACTTTTTAGATTAGATTATATTTCTAAACTTATAGACTTGATTAAAAAGTAACAAGTAATACGAGTATTAATATTAAAATTATAAAGTTGAGCATTAATTTCTTTAACAAATGTGCAGCTTATACAGTGCAAATTTATAATTTAATCAATTATTTTATAGTGTGGCCAATAAAATGTGTATTTTTATTTAAGTATATTTAATATTTGATATTCATATCTACTTTTACCAGCAATACAATATTTTATATTTTAATAATAATAACATTTCATGAAATTTTTTAATTTCTTTTTTGTGTGTCAATATTTTTTTGTCGAAATTATTTGTTTCGATACTTTTTGTAAAAATATTTAAAAAATGTTAATAAAATCGGTTGTAAATTAATATTTATAGATATTTTAAAAATATCAAGAATCTTGTAAGATTCTTGCAAGAATCAAGAATCAAGATAAGAAATTGAATATCAAGATTAAGTCGTAGTAATTCTTGATTTTAAAAGATCTTGAATCTATCACTAATCAACATGTAGATAAAGGAAAGTCCCCGATTATGAGATACCATATCGATTTTGCCGAATGTAAGGAAATCTATAGGCAGAATTAAAAAATTTAATACGTTATCTTGAAGAGAATTTAATAAGCTTTAGGTTGGTGAAATGAAAAATCTAATTTAAATATTATTTTTTCTGAAAATTAAAAAATTTGAAAAAAGAACTTTACGCAGGATCGAGAAAGTGTGCTCCTAATATAAGATACCTCGAGAAATCGGTGTTAAAAGTGCAAAATACATTAGTATTGCAATTAAAAAACTTTATTAGATAGTTTTATAAAAATACTGCTGCCACAGCCTTCGCCAAATCTTCACGATTCCACTGTCGACGCATCCTCGTTTCTCTAACCTCCATAGTCAGATTCTATAAAAATGAAATACACAAAAATTCGTAATATAAATTCGTATTAACTTTTCTTTAACCTTAAGTAGTATTTTCTTTCTTTTTATTACACTACATACTCTTCATATTCGAGCAATAATTATCTCATATTAAGAGTACCCTGAATATCTCATTATACGAGCCACACGCCTAGCGGTTCCGCGATCATGAAATCTAACCTCTACAATTAAGCAATTCAACAAATTGCGTATTTTCCTGTTACTACGATTCTACTCTATCATTGCATACTGAATTTATTGCCATTTCTTTATTATATAATAAACAAGGTTTAAAGACTAACCTCAAGTTACTTTGACATGTTCACAATTTCACAAACCTTTTTTTGCAAAGGCTAAACGCAATAACGAACAATGAATTTTTCACTAAATACATTTTACACCAAGAGTAATAAGTTCATGGTGGAACTAACAGATAGTGCTCACTAGTTTAGCAGAAACCCCATTATCTCATATTAGGAGCATATCTCATAATAGGGGATTCTCCTCTACTAACTATATCATCTGTAACCAACTATAGTAATGTAACTACAAGCGTCATAAGCGTGGTAAGTTTGGAAGGAAATCTAATATTAAACTCTCCCTAACACTCACAATCAGCCTCATCTTATAATACTTTGGCTTCCAGAATAGAAATCGACAAGGAAGCAACGCGTTATTAGCGATTCGCCATTAACTCTCGCTTGCTCTTAAATGGCCTAATTTCTATTTGCGTTTATCTCGAGCTGCTTATAGTTCTCTATGTTGACAATTCTCTCTCACAAACTGCGGGAACGCGTACCGAGGTATCGGCCGCGCTAGCACGTCGCGTCGGCTTTGGATGCTCGCCAATGACCCTGTTACTTTCCGGTTCGATACTCGAGCCGACTTCCAGAGAGATGGTATACTCCATCGCTGGTATTTTTCCTTGTTTTCCTTTCGCTGCATTTTGTCGGTGATCGCTCGTTACAATTCTGATTCCGTTTGATTTGCTAAATTCGTAAAAGACAACAAAATCATTGATCTCTTCGACGAAATTCGATGAAATTAATATTCTTTCTATTTCTAATCAATATGTCTAATCACTTAGGTGAATTAACGACAGTTTGATTATTGAGAGATTTAAAAAAAGGAAATGTTCCTAATAAGCCTCCATCAAGGGCAGGAGGTCGTGATATAGAAAATAGCGTGTTAAACTCGAAAAATTGACGTCAATCTCTTCGCCGTTAAGCCACGAAGGCTAGGATTGTGTATTAATAATGGGCGTATCGACTTTTCTATCGCGCGCGCATCGTGTCTAGACCAGTAGCGGGGTTGTTGCATTGCCGTTTAAAACTATTTTTGGCCGCGGCCTTGAGGCCTTGCACCTTCCTTGCACCTTCCTGTATAAAAGGGCAAGAATCAACTAGTTCTTATCCGCGGGATAACATCTCTCGTTTACCGTGATCCGTCGTAATCCGCTTGTTTCAAGGTTTTACTATCCGATATCCTACCGATGTTGAACATTCAAGTTATCCTGTTTAGTTTGTTTATATCGACAAAGAATATTATATTTAGAGTATGATATGATTATAATATGATATGACAAAGAACATTATATTTAGTACAAATATTTTAAAAGTTGCTCCTTTTCTTTTTGCGCTTTCTTTGCGTTTTTTTTGTTTCTGGACCTCTTGGAATTTTTTCCTAAGCTAGAGCTTTTGTTATTCTTTGGAATGATACAGTGCAAGACATGGTGAGAAGCGCTTTTGGATCGATACCGCTAAGTAATTCAGTAAAACGGTAGTAGTAACTATATTCACGCGCGCGCGATATAGCTGGAAATAAAGATTTATTTCTATCTTCGCATTTTTGAACGAATTTTATTTATAGCCGATAATAGCTAAAGCTATTATAACACACAAACACACTTGGAAAATCTATTTCGCAATAGTAAGTCAGTGTACAAGAGGCATTCTCCGTGTGCAGCATCGTAACGTGATTCTATTTTGTTAGTTTTCATAGTTTGCAAAAATATGATACAATAAGAATTTTCCAAGTGCCTTTCAAAGCGGTAAGAAAACCAATAAAAACTTTGACACTGTCGACGTGAATGATTCTTTAGATTCTTCCGAAACTCTCTTTTTCTCGGAAGCAGGAGAATTCGCTTCTTAACAATCAACGACCCTCATAAATATCACCCTCTCACACAAAGTCCGCTGTCCTGCTCTGTCTTTTTTCCTCAATCGTATGTAGTCGCAGTCTCAGTTACAAGCAGAACTAGGTCTTCCCGATTCGATTCGTGGATCGTATCTTGCAGAGGCCGTGGCGCGGCAATTTATACCCCCTTTGGAAACCGAGTACAAAGTCTCGCCTATCCACCGACGCATGAAAAGAAAAAGCTGGATTGATAGTAGATGGCAAGAAAAAACCCTACGGAGATTACGGGACTGGGACTAGGACGTCCCATTTTCGGCGGAAGTCCTTTCATCGAATGGAGATCGAGATCTGTGTGTAAGACACAGGATGGATTCCAATCTTGACAGTCTTGCGAGGGAATATCGCGATCTCTTTATTAAACGATCCTGATGAGTCGATCGATTCCTCGAATCTAATGTTAACGACGTTTTTTTTTATCACACAATTTGAGATAAGTAGATATAATCTTGATGCGTAGAACGCAATAGGCGCATTAATTTACAAACAATTTCCTCTGTTATCTATTGGATCATTCAAATCGTTCGATTCAATTTTCAATTTTTCAAATCAATTTACATGTAACACAAGCAACAATATTGATAATGTGTATCATAGAAAATAATTTCTAAAATCATAATCACGATGTGATTATTTGGTTGATGAATAATTTGTTGTTGCTGAATGCAATAAAGTAAAATATGACGCAAAAATCGAACCGCACTTTTTGACTGACCCAATATAATATCAAGTTTGAAAAGAGAGAAAGGTGATGATTTTGGCCGTGAATGAGAATATAGGAATACATCGCCTCGTTCGATTCAGTCAAGGGCGAGCAACGAGAGCTTCCGGTTTCCTAAAGCTTCCTTTCTCCTCAACAGCTTTCTGCGCGGAAACGAAAGCATACACATTCGCCGCACGAAATCTCGTTCTAGTCGGAGGGAACGTGATTATGGAAGCACCATTACGGCCCCGCTCGCCTCGAAAATAGAATGCTAGTCGTTTCGTATACCTATTCTTTCATGTCATACATATGTCACGTGTATGCATTATTTATTGTTCTCTCAGTTTCATCGGGGTTTATTTTAAATTTATTATTCTTTGGTATTTATGTATTATTTGTTTGGGAATTATTTTTTTCGCTTAATAATTATTTAAACAATTTTGTAGACCGGATTGATTTCCTCAGTGAGAACTATTTTTCGCGATGGCGGCCATAAAATACATAGCACGTGTAATCCTTATTCTCCACATGCGTGTCATGAAAGAATAATGGAACGGCACGTGAGGCTAAATCGGTCATAACGTGCCGAACGGAAAACTCATCCTCGAGCTTATCCCGCGTGTAAAAAACGACACATATCATCAAATTCCCATCAATGTTCAATCAATATATGTTACTGGATATTATTAAACATTTCAAAGAGTCATATCAGGAATAGTAGGAATGGATTTTCCAGAATGCACTTAATCCGCAATAGTTTATTTTCGGGCCTGTATATATGTGTGATATACAAAATTATCTTGCGCGTAACACTGCCGCGTTATTCAATGTCAATAACACAATCTTAAAGAAGTATTATGGATAAAATATAAATATATCCATACTTGTTATAAATATAATAAAAGAATAAATCAGACAGGGACCAGACAAGAGAGGGAAAAATGAACAGAGTAAACAATAAAATGCCCTTTTAAGAAGAATATCGCATAACAACGGATATGATATTTTTTAACTGTCGTCCGTCGATCAGTAACGAGACAAGCGAGGCAAAATTGAATTCAGTAAAGCTTATTCTCTTCTACTTAATTCCTCCAGCGGTCTTTAGTCAAAAAATTTCTCGTCACTTTCTACAACAAGTCTGGAGTCTTTCCAATCTTCCTTCTATTTGATTTTAATCTTGGTTGCTGCATATTTTATTAAATCTTCGATTAAGAAAACGTGTATACGTCTCAAAGATCGGCACCTTTAGCACTTCCTTAGCTGTCATATCTGCTCTTTTGTTTCCAGCAGTGACAATATAGGATCAAATCCAGCACAAAATGTTTTTCTTGCTTTTCGTTGCTTTATAATGATTTTTCTGAATGTCGAGGATCATATGGTTATTTGAGAAATCATCGTTTATAGCACTTTTAGAATAATTAAAAGAATAATAAAAATTATAAAAATTATAAAATTATAAAATTTTTGTCAGGCTTCTCTATAATAGTTTTAATTGCTTGTTGTCGCGATTAATTCAACTAGGAAGATGAAAGCTTCATCAGATATTCTGATCATTTTTATATCTGTGCCAATAATTATGTCAGATTCTGTTCCTTCGTCTTTTTTTTTGTGTACATATATGCTTATAATTTTTGTATTATTTCATTGAATAGAGTTTTATATACTTGAGGAGTAGTTTCATTTTGTTTGAAATCATAAAGTTTGGTGTTGGTTTTTATTGGTGGTTTACTCTAAGGGGAAAGAGGTGGTATTTTTCTTTGCATGATATCTGATAGTTTTTCCCCAATTTCTTGTTGATATGTATGGATTCTATTATAAAACAGTTTTGATAAATAAAGATGAGAGTTAAAGAAAGTTATGTTTCCGTTGGAAAAGGTTTTTTGAATGTTATTTTTATCGGATTTGATACAATTTGTATAGCAGCTGCTGTGCTGTGTTCTCTGTGTGTGTGTGTGTGTGCAAATTTGATCTTCAATTGTTGCTTGTTAACACTGTTAGGATATTTAAATGGCGGATGCCGTTTTTAAACTACTTTATATGTATATTCCATAAGAGTGTGTTATTAAAAATCACCAATAGCTTAACTGTCATAGATTATTTTAATTTAGCGTGTCTTGAAGTGTGAGGTGTGATATTTTTTTAAATTCGATTGAATGTAATAACTTTCAATTTTTTGTTTCGAAAACGCAAATCTATTTGTTTTGGTTCAGTATTGAAGTTTATTGACGTTTTTTTAGATGTTTTTATATGTTGCATGATTTGATAGTTTTATATGTTACACAGTTTTCAGAGTGCTTACCTTTGCATATGATTGTTAAGTTTGCATATAGGAATACAGTTATTGATGAGATAATTATTGAAATGATTTCACTAATTGCCATTATACCTACAAAATGATACTCAATATCGATGTAGCATTCCAGTTTTAATAGTTTTAGATTTAGATAAGATATTGTTACCTTGGATTTTAAGTTTTCATTTGTTTTAAAGAAGTTTTTTATAAATTGTCAAATGTAAAAAAGGTGCAAAAGTTTAGTTAAAAATTTGGTTAAAAAGTTGGGTACTTCATCTGGATCAGAACTTGTGTTCTGACAGTTGGCGAGAAAATAGATCAAGTCGTCACGATGGAAATGTGACTTTATTTTCTATAGGAAGGGTTTTGTTTTTCAATTGGACAGTTAACGTATTCAATTCTATCTGAGCTTTCCATGTGATATAGAAATTCCGGATCATGGTTCATCATGTTGCTTGAATTGTTTGCAAACATAGAATCTAAAATGTTTGAGATTTCTTTTCTGTTTGTTTTAATTGTCTGGTCCTTTTCTGTTAGCATGTTAATTTTTACGTGTAATAACACGTATTTGTTGCTTGCTGTTACTTTAAATTTGTTTAGATAATGAACTATTGTTTAATGTTCCGAGACATTTATGCTATGCTTGTCGTTTACTGGAATTAACGAGTGTCTCGTTAAGTTTGCTCTAGATGTTTTTAAATATTATATATAATATAGCCTATAGGCTATTATGTTGGTAATGGATTTATTTCTTTTATATTTATTGTAAGCACTTTTTGTTTCTTTTATTGCTTGCTTGCATTCCTTATTATATTAGAGCGTATTTTGTCTTTTCTTTTATTATTAATTTTAGTTTTTGGAGTGGAATTGTCAGTCACAATCTTGATCTCTTGGATAAATATATGTATTTAAGATTGATCTGTGTGAAGTTAGTCTCGCACTTTTGGAATTATCCTACGTTATTATACGTTTATATCGATTAGTATCGCAAACAGTAGCTCATTAATTTGAAGCATTTTTCACAAAAATGAGAAAACGAAATTTTTGTTAGCCTCGCACTTTTAAAATTTAAAAGTTTTAATAATTGTGCTGTACTGTGCTGATTTTTGCCGCAAAGACAATTAATAACATTTGTGCTGATGTTTGTAAAAACAATTGATAACTCAAACAAGAACCGAAAAAATAGCAGAAAACAAATTTGTAGTAGTCCTGCATTTTTTCGCGATTAGGCTCAACTGTTTTTCCTAAATTGACACTAACTGTGTCGTATTGTGCCGTTAAAAAAATATCGATATCTCATTACGTTTCAATAAAAAGAAAATCACAAAGATAAATACAAAAAACATATATAAATCACAATGCAATGTAACTATCAAAGTTCTGCAAATTGTGCTTCTTTTATTATGTTAAATGTAAAGTGAAAGTAAGTGATAAAGATTCCAATAATCGTGAGGATCGATAGAAATTCATGGAAAGGGGGTGGGAAAAGGAATGAAAAATTTCAAACCTTTATAACTAGCGAACGACGACAGATAATCAATATTTGCGAATTGTGCTGACAATGAGTTTCGTGCTGAGTGACGGATTGTGTGCTCTAGCGCAATTTGGTACAACCGAAGAAAATCCGAAAATGTGAAAGTTTTAATTCATCTCCAATCTTTTCCTTGAATATTTATTTATTCCTATGATTATCGGAATTTTATTATTTGCTTCAATTTTACATTTGATGTAGTAAAAAAGCAAAACTTGCAGAAAGTTGATATTTGCATTATTGTGCGATTTATACATGTTTCTTCTTGTGAATTTTTCATCGAAACGGAATCAGATATCGGAGACACAACACGACACAGCTTACAATTAGTGTCAATTTAAGAAAAACAATTGAGTTCAGTCACGAAAATACTAGGGGCTAGTGAATACTTTTTTGTCACTTTTTCGGTTATTTGTTATTTGAGTTATTGATTTTTTCTTTGCGGTAAAAATTAACACAAATGTAGCAGAACACAGAACAATTATTAAAAATTCAATATTCGAAAAGTACGGGGCTGGAAAAAATTTGATTTTTTATTTTTTCTGAAAAATGTTTCGAATTATTGAACTGCGGTTTGCGGCAAAAACATAGCACAACACATTCGGGTATATCTCTCTTATCTTCTTAATAGTTGAGACGACTGCGTAAATATTAAAACTCAGCAATATTCCGTTATATACGAATATCTAATCTTATATCCTAATTTTAACTAAAAATCCTGTGATTACGTATAAAAAAAGATAAAGAGGATAAAAGATAAAACAACAATAAAACATGAAATATAATGCCTGAATTAAAAAAAAAATCGAGAAAACTTGTGCACATTTTGTGCAAAGTAAAATTCTTTAGTCCGCAAGAAAACAATTTGAGACTCGCGCTATTATGAACGTTTCGTGAATTTCAATTCACTTTGTCAGGAGGTGAGGAGTAATCTGGTATTACATCAGATTATTTATCGCTCCCTGATAAAGTGGACTGAAATGTTTATAAAACATCGAAATCAAAATGATAGAAAACGCGACTTTCACCCGAAAACCAGAACTGATTGTAAGAATCGTGATGAAAATTAATTTCCAATAAGCGAATGCTCGTTAAAATTGCGTGATACAAAGGGCTGTATCTGCTCAAAAGGATTTCTGCATGCTAAAGCGAAAGAAAAGCCAGTCTGGTTTTGCTTCGCAATATAACGGCAAAGAAGAAGCATTTGCATACTTTGTGGATTACGATTCGCTATTCCGTACTTGGCACTTGATGCTATCTGCTTTGTACGCGCAATGAAATACCTTACCGGTGAAAAAGCTTGGAAATACCTCACATTGTACATTTAGAATTTACGGAAAGTATTTTCGAAACTCTCTCTTGCATTCTTGTTGTTGCACAAACGAAACAATACGCATTTTAAAGCTAAAAGTTGACGCTTTCGCATGACGTAAACGACATTTGGGGAAAAAAGTTGCTACCGGTGCTACAACGTCATAAAAATCTTCGAACTCATCGTTTTTGGCCTCTTTGACGCCAAAAACGTTTTTGTCAAAATTGTGACGTGACAGCCAATTTGGACAACGGATTCGTGTTTAGCAGGCACAACTACATCGGAAATGACTATTCGCACTCGCGTTACAAAAATAGTGTTGGACAGTGTAATTAGTTCTCGTAGAAAGCATCCATTCATGAATATTCTATCAAGTTAATAAACGCAAATAACGTTATAAATAAGCTATGTGTGTCTGTGTGCGTATAAAAAATTAAAAACAAAAAATGATGATGATGATAGAGGACAGTGATAGATGATAGACAGGTAGATATCCTCGAACAAAAATGAAACAATTAGTAGCGATCATTAATTAAGCTTCGATTTATTTGTTCGCGTTTTCTTAAATGTAACTTTTCATGATAAAGCCCAAAAAATCAATCGATTATATAAGCACAGATTAAACCTTACGAGTGATTAATTATAAAATATTACTACTAATTAAGCGTGTATCGTAACATAGAACCATAAAGGAAAACAAAATATATGTGCATTTTGGATTTCTTTCCATTTTCAATTATATCCCTTCGCATTCAACATTTCACCATTATTATTATATTAATAAATCATTAAATATTTCATCGTGATAATGAAATGGTTAATTTTCAAATTAATGTATTTTCCGTATACATTTGTCGTCAATTAGACGGGAGAATTTATTGAATTGTAATTCGGAGAGATTAATATTTATCATACTCGCGTATGTTGTGCAAATAATTGCAAATAAACGACAAACAAACATAAACAAACAATTACAGAGTATGGTGAGTAGCGTAGTAATACAATAAAACGGCGATAACTCTACATCACCATTTATTTCGCTGTTTATCCTGGCTAAACTTGTTGTGGATTTATAGGTTGAAAAACGTCACGCGAATAAACGAAACGAACTACGCTCTCTCAGACCCCCTTGATTTGATCCGGGATTTATTAAATTGATGTTATTGAAACACTCGGCGCGAAAAAGGAAATCAATCGATGAAGAGCATGTGTATGCGTGCTTAAATTAATGTTGTTTGTGTTGCCCCTACGCAAACGCTACGTGCAGATTCCCGTATTACACGCTTAACAAAGACCGATTATAATTAGCTTTCGAACGATAGAGAAGAACAATGGGACGCGATGTATAATAGAGGAGAACAATACCCGTTCTGAACAGAAACTGTCAGCGATATTTTGCAAACGTATCATGCGTTAATACATGTATTAATTGCTGCATGCAGTGAAGATATGCCATTTCCACTCGAGATCTTAATGTTTACATTAATAGTACATACAGTGAATGCAAAAAGTATTCGTACAGGGGAAATTTCTTTGAAAAAATCGTTATTTGTAGAAAATAAACTTTAATTAACAACATATTAATACTGAATACAATATATGTTATACTTCTGAATAATATTACATCAACAAAAATATAATACTCGAAACATATCGTCCTTATAATTAACAAAAACAAAAACTTGTATTAATTCCTTGCGCAGAAAGTATTCGTACACTCCTTTTTTAATTAAAAAAACTTATTAATTAATACTTTGTAGGGTTTCCATTAGCATTAATTACAGCTTGTAGTCTTTAATTCATCGAATGTACCAACTTTTGCGTGACAGTTGATGAGATAGAATTCCATTCTTGTTGAAGAGCTGTTTTTAAATCATTTTGATTAAAAATTTGCCTTTTTCTAATAGCATCTCCAAGAATTTTCCATAAATGTTCAATAGGATTCAATAGGATTGAGGTCAGGTGATTGGGGAGGTGTATATAATTGTTTTCGAACATTATATAAAAGCCAGTTTTGTTTATATGCTGTATGTTTAGGATCATTGTCCTGTTGGAAAATATATTTTTCCGCGATTCCTAATTTTTGTGCACTAGTATGAAGATTTTTTTTAAATCTCTATGTACATTTTGTGGTCCATTATACCATCAATAAAATGTAGATTGCCGATTCCAGCTGCGCTCATACACCCCCAAACAAGTACAGAACCGCTACCGTGTTTAACCGTCGGTATAAGATTTCTTGGGTCTAATTCTGTATTTTTTTACGCCATACCATACGCCTGCCATCGGAGCTAAAAATATTATATTTGCTCTCATCTGAGAAAATAACTGTGTTCCAGAATTCATCCGGTTTATTTAAGTATTGTTTCGCAAATTCTAATCGTTTATTGCGATTAGTCGCATTTACTCAGAACTTTTTCCTGGCAACACGGCCATGATATCCGTTTTCTCGCAACACATTTCGAACTGTGTTAGCGGAAACGTCCACACCGCGATTTTTTAGTTCGCCCGCAATCTTTGGAGCACTTGTTTTCGGATCCAGCTTTACTTGGCGAAGAATGAAACGTTTGTCGGTTTTAGTGAAGGCTTGTGGTCGGCCGCTTCTTGGTTTATTTTTAACTGTTTTTCTAATACAAAAACGGTCAATTATTGATTGGACTGTTGATCGAGGTCTATCGATGAGCTGAGCAATTTCCCGTAGAGATTTACACTGATTGTGTAATTTAATAATGATTTTTTGCTCTTCTTCGTTAGTCTCCTTATTCTTGCGACCCATTTTGCTCTAATAACGCAGTAAGACTGATATGGATAGTATTTCTAGGACCGTAACCGAGAAGTAAAACACACATTCCTATTGTAAACAAAAAAGCTCCACGTAAACACTTGTGTCGTAACGCTACAATCTAAATCTCTCAACTGTACGAATACTTTCTGCGCATTGATTTACTACAAGTTTTTGTTTTTGTTAATTATAAGGACGATATCTTTCAATTATTATATTTTTGTTGATGTAATATTATTCAGAGATATAACATATATTGTATTCAGTATTAATATATCGTTAATTAAAGTTTATTTTCTACAAATAAGGATATTTTCAAAGAAGTCTCCCCTGTACGAATACTTTTTGCACTCACTGTATGTGTAATAAAGTTGTGTGAAAATTATTTGAAAAACACATTTTTTTAATATAGCTGTTTTATTTTATTATTAAATATACGCGCGCGATTTGTTTAGTGTAATAATTTATTTAGTGTAATGATTTGTGTGCCAACAGTTCCGCACGGTACACGAGAGCGATTACGAATGTTATAGCATCAAAGAGCCTTCATCCGTAATTACCACCGTAGTTTGTACCTTCTGTTTATCCATAATCAACGCAATCGACTCATTCTATTACCGTATTTGACTCTCGTTATGCAAAATTTCCTCAAAAGCATTTGCGAAGAATGCTCATTTTGCCCTTTGTTTACGATGAAATTAGGCTAATTTGGACAGCTAACAAAAAATTTTTATGTTCTCTCCTTTTCTCTTCTTCCGTCCTTCTTTTTTCAATTGGCCAATTGTAAGACAAGATATGGAATGGATGTGAGAAGTTTTCGCGACGATAATAATGATGCATTTGCCACGGCCGCGAAAGCTTCGCGATCGAAGGTTAAGGTTGTACGAGCCAATTTTTGCGAGTTTCCTTTTGGCTCTCTTTCTTTCTCTTTCTGTCTGAAAGTTCGCGGTGCCAAATAAACCAACGAACAGCAATCTATTGAACTTGACATGCAATGAATGCGAGAACGGGACGCATTTTTCTTTTCTTCGCGAAACGTGTCAATATCATTTCTCGTGTATCTCGAATGTGGAATAATTTTCAATAAAAATAATTTTGTCACAGTTTTGCTAGCAACGAAAACTGCACGATAATTATTTTATACCTTTGAAGAACACGCGTATTTGTTTTGAATTATTGACTGGATTATATTCTAATTTGTATATATTTAATGTTAATTTAATGTCAATATTTTAAATTGTATCATAAAAATGATACACTTTATTTTTATACAAGATATTTTATCCATTTCTTCTCTTTCATCTTTTCTTCATTTTTTTCGTTGGATGAACAATAGAGATGACCGAGCCAAATCGTTTTCCTCTTCATTCGCACGGAAGGTGAACATGGGGCGGAACTGGAATTCGATATCGCGTTTTCCCGCTATATTGTCGCAAATAGTTTTCTGCGGTATTCGCATTCATGTACAAATTATTATCCAATATGTGGCATAAACCAAAAAAAGATAATTGTTTAGCATGAATCAGAAAGGCGAAGAAAATTTAATCAAAAGGCGCTTTAAAGAAATTTTTCGAAATGTCAAATTTTTACTTGAATTTTATTAAAATTAAAGATTAAAACCGACCTCTCCGCTTTTTTTATTAATAACTTTTTAATAAACAACGAACAACGGCTAAAATTATTTGCAAGTTAATCAAGGCCATGTCCTCAACAATATATGCCAAGGTCATTGAAATCGATGAGGTTGCCTCTAATCTTAACATTTACCAAGAAATCTTTTAAAACTATCCCATTTTATGAAGACATGACTTTCTCTCGTTTTCTCTCCTTTTTCTTCGATTCTTCAGTTTCGGTTTTTCTCTCCCAACTTTGGCATTGTTCTACACATCCGCGCGTCGATAACTACTCTCGCTCTCGCGGATAGAACATCTGTACCTTGCCAAGTTCCTGGCTGGCGGCTGGAAAATTGGAAGTTCCGTATCGATCATGTTTCACGTCATTTGTCATGTCGAGCAATATAAAGAGTTCTGTTAGCCCGCCAGCCTGCTCGCCCGCCGCGAAAAACTAGCACGTTCAAACGTGATTTACACAAGATACAACAGTAAACTCATTGAAGTACTTTTGCAAGCTGTTTTTGCATTCAAGACAGTCAAACCGTCAAACGCAAACAACTAGTTGGCATCACGAGCGGGCATTTTGTTACATTATGTTTCCATTTTTATTTTCATTGTTTTACATATCCAATTGTACGTTACATTGTTGCTACAAATGTAATGCGCAAAATATGTCTGATATTTTATTCTAATATAAATATATTTGTATCCCGTGTATCGAGATTAGCTCGCGACTCGGCTGTAGTTTAATTACGAATCTCATAAAGAATGTAAGCGATAATTGTGGATATTGGTTTCGTCCGAGAAATAATTTATCTGTCTGCCTAGATATTAATAGATCTTTCCGATCAACTTTCAAAGAGACAGTCTGTACGTAGATTATATCTAGTGACTTTCCGTCTATCTCATTTCAATGATTGCAATTTTTGCAAGCAATGCCATATATTTGAAATAAATACAACGTGCGCACAATTTATTCCAAGTGATACTACGACACTTATATCGAATAAAATAGTCCAACAATAATTACAGGTATCGAAGAAACGTTGAAGAGGCAATTTCAGGTTCTCAAGTTCTTGTTGCGCTATTCTTTTCGAGCTGGAAGAAAAGAAAACGGAAGGGAAGGAGGAAGCGGCGGTCTCGGTCTCGGTCACGACTGTCGGAGCTCATTGCACGCATCGTTTATACATGAAGGTGGTGGACCTTGCCACCGCATTTACCGCCATCGGCTTCTCGAGATTCTATCTAAACTACCGCTTTTTACAAGCATGCAACCGCATGGCACTGATGCACGAGCGCCCTTAACCTCGTGGCTTGCATCGGTCTCCCGGCTTCGATCGGGGGTGGTAGTTGCTTGCGGGTGGCGATGGTAGTGGTGGGCGCACAGTGGTGCCTAGCCGGACGAAACCTCGTTTCTCGAATCCACCTCGGAAATCCACTCGGACACGCTTACGTAATCTCCAATTGTCGGCTAACAAGGATCATTGCGTCATTACGGACGGACCGCGATGAACAATTGCTACATAAATCAAACATCAATTTATATGTCTATCCATGCATTTTCCTTTTTTTTCCTGTTCCTGTTTTTTTCTTGTATAATGTGAGAGATATGCGAGTTGATGTATATGAAGATTTAAATAATTAGCATTTACAGTTTTATTTTAATTATGTATAAGGCGTTACGATGAACTCTTTTCTCTCTTTCGACGGTTGGACTTGGGATGACCCGCGAGATTTCGTTCACTCGAACACCATCGGCGAACACGATTGTACCAACCGACCTCCAGACTCCTCGGCGCTGTCATGTTCCCAACACACGTCCATACATAATAAATCTTGTCGGACATACATAGGCATGCACGTGTGCGCGTTGCACGATAATGCGCGTCTCGAACGAAGAATGCACGGTCGTGAGATTTAGTTCGATTCTGCGACCGACCGCGCTATATTTTACGTGTGCGCAACTTTTGCGTCCGAGTGATAAAAGTCACGGCGAATCAGTCACATTTGTTCCCAATGCAGGTCCCCTCGATATGTGCATATCTCCTGAAATCTTCTGAAAATTCGTGGCAAAGAAAGTTTGCGATGATGCCTATTCAGACTTTCATTCATCGCGCGATAAAACGATTTCAAGCGAAATTTGTTGCTACGTCCAATCCGAAAGCTCTCCTAACTTTGCTGAAGAAGAAGAAGAGAGAGAAAGGGAGGGAAAAGGAGAGGGAGATTGTATTGAACTGAATTGCACAAACATAAATAAAAGTGTCGCTCCTTCATTGTTTTACATATTATAAAAATATTCTATAAAATAATATTATTTTGCGAAAGGAGAAAGAAATTTTCATTTTACATTTCGCCCGTTTTCCTTTGTTTGCGCTCACAATCAACGCTATCGATTTCGACCCAGACACTCTTTCCGAGCACAAACATTGAAAAGGTATTACTGTCAAACGGCATCTGTAGACAAGTTTTTGAGCGAATACGGTGATGCGTTGTTGGGATTACGGATATATCGAATGTATCGTTATAAACGATATTTGTAAATTAAATCCTCGATTAAGAAGCGAAATTGGATGTGCATTAATCCGCTTCGCAAATGCCGAAACCTCCGCGAGCTCCGTTTGTACTCTGTACGGGCAACTCAATCAATGTTTATTCGGATTGGAGAGGGATTTGTTTGATCTCCTTTCGGAGCAATTTTATATAATCTCTTTACCTGATTATTAATTAATCTTTTTCTACAGTTTTATATTATATCGTGATTATACACACGTTCATGCACGGACTCACACATTCATACGTCCCCTCCCCCTCCCTCCCACATCGTATTCTTGTTGAATCTGCGAAAAAATGAAATGAACGGAAGAAATTGAATTTTAAATATCTTTTAAAAATATTACGCGCCGCTTGACGTACTGTAAAATAATTTGAGATGTACATTTTTTTCCATTTTTACTCTATGTAGAAAGGCAGAAAGTTTTACTGGTCGGCAGTTTCTTCAGTCTCACATCGTTCTTGCTAGACTTGTTTACAGAGTAATGCTAAATTTAATTACTCCTAGTGACGTATGTGTGTGTATACCGTGAGAGCAAATAATGTTTACCTAATTAAACCTCGAGGGTGGCAAGAGGCGAGTCGCGAATGTGTTAGCAAAGCAGTTAAAGTACAATTCTGTTTCATGCCAAAATTAAGTTCTCACTTCTCTCTCTCTCTCTCTCTCTCTCTCTCTCACTTGTTCATTCTCCCTTTTTTTGTATCCGTTTAGCATAGCTGCAAATAATGCAACGATGTACTTACATACATTTACTACGCAGATTTTCTGATCTATCTTTTTGTTATGTCTCAACTCGTCGTTTTTGCGACTTTTATTTATCTTGAATTTTTCATCCTACAAATAATAATAATAATCTAGAAATATATTGATTCCAAGAATATTAAAATCTGAAAAAAATATTTTTTACGTGAAACTATATGAAATTATGTGAATTTTTCGAGAAGAATCAATCGAATGTGGTTCATGTTGTCTCTCATAACTCTGCACATGAAAATACAAATGAAAGATTAAGTTACAAACTCAAAATTGAATTGAGCGCGTCTGATTTATTGAGCTCCGGGACGCATTACGTCATTGATGAAGAAATTCCCGTGACAATTGACGTCGTTAATAACGCATTAGCGACCGAATTAATACCTCGGCAAAGCTGATTTAATGAGGCTTGTTCCGTATTCGCGCGATGATGATCGGGAAACACGAGAGAGAGAGAGGGAGCAGCGGTTTCTGTCCGGGAAACAACTTCCGATGTCAGAAATTGCCGACCGGGATATTGGCTCTCGCTTCTTGTCGATATTATTTATGATATCTTCCGCCTTACATGTATGGATCTTACTTGGATCCATTAGGTGAGCTTGTGATGTATGGCGTTACGATACATGGTACAACAGCTGCTTCATCGAAAATTCCATCTTACGGCAACATATTCGTCCAAGTAATAGAATTTTCATTTGCATCAATTGAAACGAAATTGGCGACTATATGTTTATACGTTTCACATTTGTAAGATGTAACATGTCCTAACAATAAGTCAAATAAGATATTTTTCAAATATTTTTCTGCAGGATGTTTTTTATTTTGTGAAATTGCAAGAGAAGAATAATTGCATAAATGATGTAAATATATATAATATGGAATTTAATCTTATTTATTAATATTATATAACAATTTCTGTTAGGTATGACGAGAATGAATCAGGTTTTTATTGAGACATTTCTCGATAGTTGCACAACTTTCCAAACTTTTGCCAAGAATAATCCATCAGCGACTTTTCACGAAAGTTTTTTCTCTCATCAAAAAGGAACAGAAAAATACTTTGCCGCGGTACCACTGAAGCGCTCTTGATTTGATAGAGTTTAATTGAATTTTTAGACTGTCTGACAATGAGTTGAGAAATAAAGCCCTACGATAATGAAAATGTCCAATGTGTGAACGCTAGAATCGTATGCAAATCTGTTGATTATTCCTCCTCGTATTCGCAACTTGTTTCAAACTCTCTGTTTCAGGGTTCCAATTCAATGGTAACTCGCTATTATATTGCATCAAGCGAGCATCAAGAAAAATTCCCGCACACAAATATCATCAAATATCATAAAATATCATCAAAATACAAAACGATTTGTGTGTGAAACTACTTGATGAAAAGAAACAGATCTGTCATTCTAATTAATTAAAATTAAATTCGTCGAATTAGTAAAAATTAGTAAAAAAATGAAATGACTGACGATTATTGGCTTTGTTCTCTATCGAATCGGTGCGGAATCTGCAATATTTTTGTACAATTTCTGCATATACATTGTCTGACTATGGTGAAAGAATTCACGAGTTTTATCGCGTAAACTTTTGTCGATATTTCGCGACCGCATGATATAACGATCGCGGCTAACACATTTTGCTTGAACAACTTGACATTAAAGTGACAGGCATACGTAACAACACTTACGCTGATCAGTATAATAATGTTGGCATTTTACAAAATAGCTAGCTGAATAATAATCGCGTATTATTTCATCAGACGTTTAAAGAAGTGAAACTTTTTGCGAAACGTTGCGAATATACGATTTTAATTCTGATTTAAAAGCGTGAAGTTTCCAGAATTGGAGAAAATGAGACGACATTCTTCAAGAATTACCGTAAATTGCGTTAAATAAGCATATATTTTACAAAATTAAGAGACGCATTAAATTGCGGGAATGTAGGTTGACTGCGTAATCGTGTATAATTACAATTCCAAAATATGGTTTAGACAGTAGGAAAAGTTTCGACTAATATACACGTGGAAATGCTCGACTATATGCACTTGCATTAACATCAACTTTGCTTTAGCATTATTCTACACACGTTCGCAGCGCGCGTATGAGTCTAATTCACTTGCGGAATGCAGTCTAATTCGAATACAACTACATCGGATCGTGCAAATTATTGAAATTACAAGAAATTACAATTTTCATTAACGAGAAAATATCGCCCGTTGTCATTTATTCGTTTAAACTCTTACAGATCGATACAGATTTTTCTTTTACATTGAGATGTGATCAGATATTAGATCGGGATAGCGCAAATGGTGCACAGCTTTCTGTTACATTGAGCTTTTAAGGTTTTCATTTTTATGTCAGTCAACATTAGCAGCAAACTTCTAGTAGAAAATTACATGAGAGTCAATCTTCATAGTAGAAGTGTCATTTTCTTGAAAAAATGATTGAAAATATAATTAAATCGCAAAGAGTTTAATGAAAAAATTATGAGAGCCAATTTCATTATCGTGCTAAATCGAATTACATAGAATTTATCATTATTTCTACTTATTCTCATATGTTGACAATTTGTAGATTATAGCGGCTTTGAAATCGTTTATTGCAGAAGATGAGGATTGTTATAACACCTGTAGTCACGACGAGAATAACAATCACTTTATTAATGAACCACGAAACCCTATTTTGCGAATAAATGCTGACTAGCGTTCTCGATTGTCAATCATTGATAATTACAAAGCGTTCTCGACATCAGTAAAGTACATTAAAGGATTTGCATTAACATGTAAATGAAGCTTCGATTACATTAAAGTACCATCTAGGAAGTCCTAAAAATATACTTGAAATAATTTTATTAGGTTTTTTTAATATTTAATTTATAATTTTTCTTTATAATAAATTATTTAAATCCTAAATTATTATTAAAGAACAATATCCCAATTGACGTCGCTGTGGATTCATTCACCCAACTGACAATGAATCGTAATTTCGTTAAGGATATTATTAGCAAAGCTATGACAGAAGCATTTTGCTGCGAAATTGCGCAAATTTCACAAAATGTGCTGTGGATGCTACTGGGGAAACCACAGATTCTGCTCCGCTATTCTGTGCTGGTGAGGGCATCTCTTTTGCGATCGCATAATGGCTTAACGAGATAAGAGGATTTCATGCGAATGAGCGTTTACCGCTTTCGCGGGAATATGCGACAACGTCGGTAGTCCCACGTTGCGAGAATACGCATTTCAAGTTCCGATTCTCGCGCGAAACTTGCGATCCAAGTAACTGTCTTGTCACTTGTTAACTCTTATCGCGTCGTCGCACCAGTTGAGTCTGGGAAATCTTGCGTAAAATGTTAACGCTCTAATTGGAGATTTAATCGACTTGGGTGTAATGATCCAAAGAGACTACTTTGAATCACGTCTCTTAAGCATTCTCTTCAAGCATCGCAAATAAGAATTGTGAAAAACTTGCGTGCGATATAGTGCAATGTTGTTGATTAATGAAAAACAATTATTATTTGGAGATTAATGTATTCATCATTAATCAACTTAATAAAGTTGCATTATTGCAACACAAATCGTCGGCCTAATTAGAAAACTTCTAACTCACAAAATTACAATTTTACAGGAACTTTAGTAGACGATGCAAAATCTCAAGATAAGTTGGCTGAAATAAATATCTCAATTTTATAAAAAATTGAAGTTAGAAGGTTTTTTAATTAGGCACGACGAAGTGTGATTTATCTTTACGAATTTATTGCCCGCGCGCGCACACACACACACACACAGACGGAGTTCCACTCACCGTTAACGGCGTGGAGCTCCGTGGGCACCATGAAGTGTGCCGTGTGAAGGGCTAGCTCACCGGTATCGGCGGCGGCCTGCAGCAACATCTGTTGATGATGATGATGCCGGGTAGACGAGCGATGATGGTGCACGCTATTGAGCACGATGTTGCTAGATGTTCGGCTGAGCGCCTTTCGTTGCCGAATCGCTTCCTTGTAGATCTTGTAATACATGATGAGCATTACTAGGCCTGGGATCCAAAAAGACACGCAGGAACTGATAACCGCATACGGTAGGTTCACTCGAAACTCGCAGCTCTGAAAGAATTACACTTTCACTGTAATCTCTTAATTCATAAAATACATTATACATTTTTTTGAGTCGTAATCAGGGAAATGATTAATTTCCATTGTCGTTGATATTTATTGAAAAAGCGTTACGTACCTCCGGGTGTTTCGCCATGTAGTCTAAATGTTCCTTTGTCGTGTACCATCCCATGAAGATCGGCATGAAGCTTATCAGGGCTGGCAGGAGCCAAGCGCTACCCAACATACACCACACCGTACCTTGCCTCATGATCACCGTATACTCCAGCGGACTTACAATGGCATAATATCTATCCACGCTGATGCAACAAAGATGTAGGATGCTGGCGGTGCTAAAGTACACATCCAACGAGTTCCACAGATTGCACATTACTGCCCCGAAAAGCCATCTTCCTGAGAGCTCTACCGAGGCGTTGAAGGTCATAGCGCATATGGCTACCAATAGATCAGCCGCCGCTAACGAAACCACATAGCAGTTGGTGACCACGCGGAGTCTACGGTGCCTGCGCACACTGGCAATCACCAGCATGTTGCCGAGAACCGCCGTGATGATGATGCTGCCCATGATGACGCCCTTTATCACCACCAACAGCATATTCATATTCTCGGGCAGGTTCTCCACCGTCGGGTTCTCCGCAGACGATGTCATATTTGTGGTGGCCGTGATGGTCGTTGCACTGCTGACGGTGATAGTGGTGTTGACGAAAGCCGATGAAGATATAGGTTCTACTCGGGGTAGGCTCGTTGACATTGTCGCCATCAGGTTCAACATGCTGGTGGAAGGCTGTTGATGCTGGACTTTACTGTTTACGTCGTGGAGAATGGTTCTTTTCGGGTCCCTCGCTTGTTTCAGGCTGCATAGCGATCGAAAGTCGTTGCTTGAATTACTTGTTGGTGATCATCTTAGATGGGTTGATATCTCTTATTTCATTGATATCACTGTCAACGAAACTCGTTCATATTTCAACTCAATTGTATAATATCGTAGCGGTCTATATCAGACATTATTGAATCTTGCAAAGGTATCAGAGTGAGAAGGTTTCTCAATCTTCAAATTAAGCGTTCAGAGTTTCTATTTACGTGTTCATCCTTTGCATATTAAATTTTGCGGAAAATCTTTCACCATGATCTGATATTCCACGAGAAAAGCGTTTCCCGTTTCAAAATGCTCAACGATCACGACATTCATATTTTTACCGTTAATCCAAGATCTACTCATACGAGATGTATATAGTTATTCACCATGTATATAATCGTAATACCATAATGTTGCGATGCAAAAATAATATTGCATAATCAAAGCACCATTTTGTATTTTCATCAAAATTGCTCAATCTTCTCTTATTCTTTACTTTAATTTTTCATTTTTCTTTTATTTTTTCAGGAGTATTTTCAAGAATCTTCGCTTTCTCTCTTCTGGATCTGTTATTTATGTATCGAATATATTGTTTTATAATCAAGTTGTCACGTACAATTATTGCGGGTGGATTTGTGTTTCATAGAAGAGACTTATTCTTCTCGTTGTTCGAATAAAATCTCTTGAATATCATTACAAATATTTTGCCATTTTTCGACCAATTTTGTCTAAATTGCACCAAATTATCTTGCGGTAGTTTCGTACGAATCACTATTAATTTTCGTACATCCATGGTTATCAATCTGAGTGTATCGATTGCAGAAACAGTCTCGATTAATGAGAATTAAGACTTCATTATAATCACTATACACGAAATAATTTCACAGATTTCACACACACATGCACACATGTCGAGAAATGTATCACCATTTTTGCTAACGCATCGAATTTTCTTCATTGCATTAAATGTCACTGTAAAACAATAAAACAATACGCATAGAATGATTTGAATTGAATGTGATTTCTTCGATTTTCCTTTTGATTAATCGAAATTAATTATAATTGCTCAAAATGAATAAATTTGAATTAGTTTCCAGTTGGCAAAGATCGAAGGATTCTCGTGCATAATTCGATTGCCTGAACGTGTTTTCAGCAAAAGAATAATTTTGAAGGCTTTTCACAGCTACAGTAATACCTAATGTATCTTGTTGACAGCTTCCACAATGATGCTTGAGAATTTCATCGTTCAGCGTCACCAGTATCCCAACAGCTAACTCAAAGATGACGTCTAATCTCTTACTTTAAACCTGAATGAACGATATTCCTGTTAACATACTTGTTAACGCACTCGAACGAGATTGGATGATATTAATACGCGGGAGGAGAGGTTCCTGAAACTTTCAGCCACCAAAATGTTTCCGAGGATATACGTATTGCAAGCGACGCTGCTAAGAGGATTTGCTACGGGCGAACCATTATATATAATGCAAAATCGCCTTTCGCTTCCGATACCGACTAACTATAATTATACAAGAATCTCCGGCACATTTCTTCGGAGTTTATTATCGAAACTGGAGCAAAATTGCTGCATCAGCTGTCGTGGAGATTATCAGAAAAATTTTGTTTTCTTTCGTATTACGGAAACAGCAAGACATCTTCCGGACGCGACGTAATCACACGAGTGCGCATCAGTAGCTAGCATAATGAAACAGCGGGCGGATTCTCGAGATGCCGCTCGCCTGCGGCGGGTGATCTTTAATTACTACATTGTCACCGTAGAACGGCCACTGCGAAATTAGGGATGCAAGAGGCTTAATAACTTTCCATTTCTCGTAGAGAAATATTTTGAATGGAGACAGAGGGATTTTCTTTCTCTTCGTGTTTTGGATAGGCAAATGTTATGCGCGTTTTGCTCAGAAATTCTTATCTGCTCTTCTGTTGTACTAGTAGCAATATATATATGTATAGAGAGAAGGGGGGGGGGCAAAAGAGAGAGACTTGCACGTTGATTGCTCCATGTTTGAAATATTAATGAAATTCTTATTTTTTAAGAATTTATACCTTTTTATCATTTTCCAAGTACTTCCGTGAGAATATTTCTGTCGTTTCTCTCTGCAATTTAAATGAGTATTATTACGTTGTGAATTCTTTTAATGGGGATTCCCCGTGATTATTTAACCACGAAGCCGCAGTATTCAGGGTATTTTAAACCACCCTCGATTCGATGCCTCGCCTACTCTCGAGTAATTATAAGACGAGACAAAAGTAAAGAAAAACTTTTAATCAAGCTACCGATTTTCATTTAAGGCGATTGTCAGATTCCGCGGAAATTTACCGAAAAAGAGAGCAAAGAGAATACGACGGAAAAATTACAATGAGCAAAAATCTATCAACCAAGATAACGCAAAACAATTGGAGAGTAAATTAAAAAATGTAAATTGTGATTTTTCTAATTTATCCACATTTCATGTCAGCCATTATACGTTATAATGTACGGCGTACCATTTATTATTTTCTCTATGCAATTATTTACATTGTAATCTGTTATGTTGTGTATTATTAATGAATGTACCGTAGTGTGATATATTCGCAGGTGTGTTCGTGGCTTTTAATGAATTAAGTGAGGCAATTAATCGTATTGCTGTTCCAATATAAACAGCGAAGCAAATTAATTTTACCTCCCTGTGATATTATATGATGTTTATACATCAATTACAACTTACAAATTGCGTAATCGAATGTTCGCGTGTTTACACGAAATCCAATCTCGGGAGCGAAAGATCAGCATCACCGGAGTTCTCTATCGGATCAAGGATTCCGTCCTACACGTGGTGCGTAGAAGAGGAAAATAATCCGTATAGAGATTGGGGAAGAGAAGGGCGGGATCAATGACTTTCCCCACGAATTTTCACATCACGAGGAAAATACTTTGAGAAAATATGCGAATACTTTAGAAAAGTAACAAAGATAAAAGGAATAGATTTTAGAACACACGAGTCAACTGAAAGATGGGCCGAAAAAAGGGCGAGATAAGTGAAAGATAGAACATATTCGATAAGGAAGAGATAGAGAGTTTTTCTAATGTCTATGTGTGTGTGAGTATATTTGTCGAATACATGTGCATTTGCAATACTAACACAATTGCAAAAGGCATGCTAGTCGATACAGCAAATATTGCACGAATTTTTCACGGTTCTATTTGTCAACAATTTCGGTTTTACAAATAGCAACCCCAAGTCGGTTTGCTTCGTTCAATCGACTCGACAAAGCAGCTATTAATATCGTGAATCGAATTAATAAGTAATACGCGCGAAAATTCGTTATCGCACTGTCAATAAGAAGTTACGAGACGAGAAAGTACAAGAATAATAGCTGCCAGAGAGGTTGGATACTATAATTACTGAAATGATTAAAATTTCAATTAATAGGATTATTTTGCCTCTATAATTATACTTGACGGAACGATATATATATATATATATATATATATATATATATATTTACTTTTCAATTGTGAGGATTCTACCATAATTTTAGCACAAGAAACATAGGGATGGTCCGCCCGCCATTTCTCGGCGCGTCGGAAAAGCATAAATTTTGCCGAGAGATGTCTACATAGATTTTTCTCTCTTTTCTTCTCTTTCTTTTGCGAATATATAAAATCTCGCATTAAAGTGTAGCACGGTGTAACCGTCGCACTAGCTGACTGGCACTCGGCCAGGCCACTTTTCTTTGGCAAAAGAGCGTGAATGAGAAGCGGATAATCAAATTATATAATACAACGAAAATGTAAAAGGGAAAAGAGAGAAATGAGAGCACTCTATGATAATAGTACTGCTTGTATTTGTATTTTAAAGAGGTGATACCGCAATAATATTATAATTCGCCGGCAAACGCTACACGTATATGATGTGTTGACACGTTATTTGTAACTTTATTTTGCAGATAAATGATAGTTTATAACTATCTATACTAGGATAAAATTCTACTGCAAATAATATTGATCTTGTAATATAAATATTTAAATATTATATTGTTCCTAAGTTTTAACTATAACTGTGCTGCAATGCAGTATTATGACATTATACAAGTCTTTTAAGCATTACGCAATGCCACAAACCATATTTAAATAAAACTGCTCTCTTTCCTGTCTTTCCGGCCTTTCTTTTTTTTCTCTCCCTCTCTCTTTCTACTCCTTACTTCTCTTCTCACTCTCTCTTACCCCTATCTTGCACTCTCTCCCTTTCCCTCTCTATTACCCTCTTTAATATGTCCTTCTTCCACTACTTTCTCAGTTTCTACAAATTTTCTATGATTCGGAATTATTACGTAAATGATAGGTTTCGATATGCGTATATCGTTATATAAAAGTAGGTCATGATAAGTGCCGCTTCCCATGAAACATTAATTAGGTAATTACCGGCAATTAATTGCACCTTCTGAGCGCGTAATGCATCTTTTGCCTAGCAGCGGCATAATATGCGTCGATCAGAATCTAGTAAATAAAATCATAAATGTTTAATTAAATACAGTATTGGGAACTCTTTGTTCCAATTTCCGTTTCGCATTGCAAAAACAAGAATCGTTAATACAACGCATTAAGCAAAATTATATATTTCAATTGATCTCTAAATGGGGCAAAATAGATATATTGGGTTGTATTATATATTCGTCCCGTGTGTGCGTGTGTTTATTTAGTATTTTTATTTATAAATAAATATTGATTTTAGAAACAATTAAAGCACAACAAGACAAATATAATATGTTATAACTTAATATTTCAAGAATAATTTCTTGCGATAGCTTTCAAAAGATAATTATTCATCAAGTCTGCGCTGTGAAAGATCTTTGTAGAACCAAAAAGATGGATCAAATCGATATTTGCTTAATAGACAAGAATTTTTTATATATCTTGCAACTTGTTTGTTGATTTTAACAGATAAGTTATAATTACAGTGGAGAAATGAAAAACTGAAGTTTGATGCGCGAAACTCTTTACCATCGACTTTAATTATCAGCTGCTGCAATGTTGCAATATTGCATGAAGAAAATAAAAAACAACTTGATGCGTTTCTCCTCGATGAGATTCTTCCTTCGCACTTTTTCGATACTTGAAACTTTCATAATTAACTCGAGATGTCACCACGCAATTACTTAAAATTCCCTACATAAGAACTACTTGTAAAGATTAATTACTGCTCTACGCAATTACTTAAAATACTTGGAATCGGAAGCAAGACCAGAGCTTTTTGTTTAAAAGTGTTTATTAACTACCATAATACCGTAAACGCCGCTGGTTTGTGTAGATCTCTTACGTTTTTTACGTTTTTGCTGCGACAATTACGTTAAAAGTAAGAAGAGCCATTTTTCCGCATAGTTGAAATTAAATGAATTTTTCGTCTGCGCACAACGATTATTTAAATTTCAAATTTGAAGGCATTTCGTAGTAGAAATGTAAATCGCGCACTCTCGCGTGATTTGTCTGATTAACGAATTTTACTCCGATTAAATAAAAATTCGTTCTATGATTTGTTCGATTAATGAATTTTACACCGATTAATTAAAAATTCGTTCTATTCAGTATTAATTATTCTATTAATTTTATAGATCCATCTGAAAGCGAATTCTTATCGCGTATCGTAATATCTCATACGTAAAAACGTAGTGCGTTCCACGATTCGCAAACGTTTCATTACATGAAACGTTTTTGCGAAGAAGATATTTCGGCGGTTTCTTTTCACGACGCACGCATATCCCGTATCGCGAGAAACAATTTTAGATTAAAAATAATAGACGAACTGAACTTTTAGAAACAGTAAATTTAACTCCAGACTTTAATGTTACCGATACGGAAAGGCACTATCGATCGACTGACAATTTTTTCGTATTGCGCAATATCTGAATTTCATCACACACACACACACACACACACACACACACGCGCGCGCGCGCGCACACACACGCACACACACGCACACACACACACACACACACGTGACATAATAAAAAGTAATAAATAAAAATAAACATATCCGAAAAATTTAAAAAATGCGTAGACAAATGAATGTATAAAATGTATGAAACGATTAAATAATAATAAATGTAGAAGAAAAAATAGATGTAATGTCAATTACGAGATTATCTACTTCTCTGTATGACGTTTGTCAGGTATAACAATCGAGATGTAACAATCGAAATATACCTATATCGTACAGAAAATATTATGTCTTGCTGCATTTCCTCCATGCTGTATTTTCAACGTTATTGTTTTTATTAAAATTCGGTTCAGGATAAGAGTCGATATCTCTCTAAAAGAAGACACGAGCTTCCCTCTGGATACGATAATAAATAAACGATACGAGATGGTTAAAGAAAGCCAAAATGCTTTCTTACGTGCCACAATGAGTGTAATCTTGCGTCCGCAGCTCCTGTAGCTCTTATTATAAGGGTACACCATGGGCTCCGACAAATGAAATTACGCGAAGAAAGAATCTTATTACGATCGCTCTTGAAACTTGAAGGAAATTGAATTATCGCGTGATCCATCCCGCCTATTACGTTGCAAATTCAATCTTTGTTATCAAAAATCGCTCGGCAAATCGAATTCATAAAAGTCATTTCAATGAAATTATGATGTAATATATTTCAATCATATATATGTAAAAGGATAATTGCGAAATGAATGATAACTAAATGGCTTGCATGCAATTTTTATGTCTGACGATACTCAATATTTATGGGAATTACGTTTACGCGTATAATTATACAAGATGAATAAAACTCTATTGTTATATTATGCGTGACAAATGTATTTATTATATATAAGTTTACAATGAATTCTCCACGTGCTTCTTTATCTGGCTCACCGTGCGATCACGAACCGTAATTTATTTAGCAAAATGCCGATGTAAATGGCGCGTTTCCCGGTTAATTCGATTTTATATGTTGAACGCGCGCGTACGGGCACACACTTAACGTTAATCTATCTCCAGCAAACAGGAAGCAGTAATTCCTTTCGGATAGCTTGAACAAACTGCGCTCCACGGCGCGGCGGGTGAAATTTATTAAGCTGCGCATAATTATATTCTTGAACCTAAGTTCATTATTCCATTTTTGTTTACAGAGAAAACAACGTCGGAACAATGTCACGAAGTTGCAACAAACGATTGTTCGACCAGAAATTCTTGCGTAGCGATTTCGAAGATCATTAATCAATGCAGCTAGAATTTATTCGTGTTTTCACGAAAGTAAAGTCTAAATTTAAAGTGGACAAAGAGACAAGACCATTCGGCATCCTCGCTCGATCGAACCGAGCCGTTTTCGAGAATCCTACCCAAAATCGCGTTCGGGAAAGCCACACGCTGAACACATCCCCCTTAATGCAACCTTAATGCAATGATCGTTTGCATAGATTAAACGCAAAATAAAAAGCTGGAGAATCCTGCGATCCATAGTGCCAGTGTTCCAACCAAAACGTACTTCCGTAAAGATGCATCAATATTGAAAAGTGGAAATTGGATCTCCGGGATCCAAACGGCCTGGAGAAGTAATCACGATCGGTACGTGCATCCGCCACTGTCGCGTCCGGGACACTTTCGGTCCATCTCGATCAAGTTACAGCTTTTCCCATGATCGGTATCAGCAAACAGATTTGCCGCGCACCATTCGCGAGGTTCAATAATCATTAATCGCTTTATTTGCAAACGCCTCGCGCGAACCGTCCAACGGGAAGATCGTGCAAAGTACTTTTACGCGGTACGCGTTCAGGACGGCGGGGTCGCGCACATTTTCATTCATCGTTTCCGGCACACCGCGTCGCAAACGGATGTTCAGCG
This sequence comes from Ooceraea biroi, assembly GCF_003672135.1. NCBI lineage: Eukaryota > Metazoa > Arthropoda > Insecta > Hymenoptera > Formicidae > Ooceraea > Ooceraea biroi. The sequence goes on from NC_039510.1 coordinate 7,283,263, forward strand.
GACGCGGATGAGATGCCGACGATTCGACCGGCGCCGCGGATCAGGTCGCACTGTCTTTCGACGAAAGAGAGAGAGCCGTCTGTTTCCGACACCCTCCGCTAGCGGCGTCGCGGTCGGTGAAAACAACCCCTGTGGATGAGCCTCGGTACTGCCGAACGTTCATTCCGATCAGAGCTTTACTTGAAAATTTAATGATTAATAATGCATTGCGAACATTAATAATCACGACGATAGCCCCTGAAGAGGGTCTCAAGATTACTCTTACAGCTTCAATTTTCTATTTGAAATTTGCGCGTATTAAGCGCGTTGTACTCTTGGTGTACGTATAAAGATATGAGTTTTATCACGCGAGGATGCAAACATTTGCTTGCTACGTCAAAAGCGAAGAGTTTCCAAAATCCCACCGAGTGAAACCACGCAAAGAAACGACGATGATGGAAGCGATCTTGGAAGTTTACGATGCTCGTTGCATCGTTCAGAGAGGCGAGTCCCTCGGGGGCCAGAGAGAGAGAGTAGTGATAAACTACGATCAGCGTGTAAATAGCTTTCACTCCGCCACGCAAACTAGACGAGAGAGGGATGATAAATCAACTCTGAAAATTTCTCAAGTATTTGCATATTCCCGGACGGAAAGCGTCGGGAGCATTACCGAGTGCACCAACTTTCGAGGTAACTGTAATTCGCGGAGTAAAGCTTGCGAATTCAAGCGCTAAAAGTAATACAATCTTAAAGATATCGCGATGCGAGTCAATAATTTAACTGTCCAAGAGATTTCTCGTGTTAGCTTAGAAAAGAGAGAAGTTGACTGTCGCCAACACGAGAAATCTCTCGGAAATTTGTCATTATTAATGGATAGACAATAAGCAAGAAATTTCTTACCGCTAAACAATGAAGATTTAATTTGCATTTAATTGATTTGCATTTTCGCAAGTCTTTTAGCGCAAATTATTGGAAACTCTTTGAAGGGGACAAGTTTCTCCCGCAACAGAAAACGAGAAGAAAGAGAGAAATTCTGTATCGTGCACACGAGCGTGTTCCTATTTACATAAGATCGCAACGTGTAACGCCTATGATATTAGCGTTAAAGTGTGTATCTAGATATTCTAGATGCGAAATATGCGTCAAGGCATGCGAGCAAACTTCTCTCAAGGCGTCGTAGCGTCATATCGCACGAACAACTTTGCAACAACTCTGTGCACTGTGCAGTACGAGCAACTGTGAACATTTGACGGACATTACGATGTGTGGTGTTGGTATTATCCTGATTGTTTCGGCGAATAACGGGCGAAAGTTAGCGCCTCGGTAACTCGGTTATGTGTTCAAATGATTCAAAGTAGACTATGTATTTCCTGAAACCACATTAATCAGTCATCACCAATTACAGTAATGATGCTTAAAATGATCAAAGGATGTGATAAAAAACTTGTTGAAAATTTTAACTTCTCTTAAATGGAAAAATTCTCGAAAACCTAAATTTAGGAAAAATATGCAACTTTTACATTACACGAACGTCCAAATTTTTCAGCATTTAAATAACTCTGAGGATTATTTTATTGTTGATGAGTTATATAATTATATTTCTTATGTTTTAGAGAGAGAGAGAGAGAGAGAGAGAGAGAGAGAGAGAGAGAGAGAGAGAGAAGATAAAAAAAGAAAAGATATTGAAAATGATAAAAAGATGTGAATAATATTTAATATTAGAAATTAGTAAATAATATATTAGAAATTAAGAATTAATTCTAGGAATAGGAATTGTCAATTAACCTCGCCATTGACAAAATCAGCAATGTATGCACCAGAACGAGGCTCTTATGTACATAATCGATGCGGGATGGCCCACTGTGGCGTGTGTTCTACTCTCACCATCGTCCTCGTCCGCGATTCATCGAGTTGGTCGATAGTCGACCTTGTCGACTTGAGGAACGTGACATTACGTCACGAAATCGTCACCGGAAACGCATAAATTACGGATGATCGCCTCGTCTTCTTTTTTAAATTTAGCTTTCAACTCAGATAAAGAGGAATTGTGGTCTTTGTGCAAGATTTATGAATATCCCATTGTGCAGCTGAGGATATAAATGATCAGATGGACAACATTATCGTGTGCATTGAATGCGAAAGTGAATCAATGATATTAGAAAGCATCGGCAAATTATCCAGCCATGCAAAAACTTGAAAAGAATATGCTTCTTTCTAAATAAAAGGACATTCTTTAATTTATCGATCACCGATTGCGAAAATCCCTTTGTTTTATTATAACCATCATGAGGAAAGCGTGGATTTATCCGTGGAAAACTGCTCTGTTATCATTTGTGGGAAGAAAGGAAAGAAGGAAACTTCATTTCCATCGATTGCATAAAACTCTTTGAGAAACTTATTTTCATAGCAATAAATTCATTCTGAGATCTTTTAGTTAGTATTGTATGAAAATTGTCACCCTCAATGAGATTATAATTAAATAGAGTTGAAGTCTGTTTCGTATCGTATGGTAACGATTGAGAAACCTTTACGTGGGTTTTACTTTTGCGATCGTCGATATAATGGACATCGAAGCAATAGACGCATGTCGATTCAGGTGGTTAACCACGTAAAACGTGAATTTGATTTATTGTATAATAGTATTATTATTGCAATAGTATTTAAAGTATAGGGAAATGCAGAAAATTATGAGATTGTAAAAGCTATTATATTATAATAAAGCTATTACAACAAAACAATTAATGTTACAATGAGATTCAAAACATCAAAACTATTATTAAAAATAATTATCAAAAAAATAAGATAAGAAGATAAAATAAATAAAATTTATTATTACATCAAATACAAACACTTTATCTTCCTCACAAACACATTATTGGAATTGTCTGTCGGTAAAATCAGGCCCTTCTTTAGTCAAAAATTTCTTTCTCAGAAATTTATTCAACAAAACTCATAAATAAATTACATAATGAGATATTTTTAAATATTAAGATTCTGATATATGAAATTGAGTGATTAAGCGATGTTATCTACTCTAATTATTTAAAAAATAATGTAATTTTTAAATGTAATTTTGGGTAAATTTGATGAAAATTCTAAGATCGATGTTTAATTTCATTTATTTATTCCATAATTTAGCATTTTCTCGCAATATTAAATAACGTCCTAAGTTTTATACAGGAATATCAATCAAGAGATTGATTAGAGCACTTAACGTAAGGAAAAGAAACTGTTTGATGATCTTAACTGCATTATATATATATATATATATATATGCCACGATGTTAATTAGAAAACATTCCTTTTGTTTATAATTAATTTTGATGGCTTTACGCGCGAAATACGATGAAACTTTGCTTTGACGGTAGATGTATGTGCCATATTAATTAAACGCGCGCTAAAGTGGCGATGGCTTGGCGATCAAACTTTGAAATTCCGATTTTAATTTCGTACAACATCATGTGCATTGCACACAACGGTGAACCGCACATATTCGAAGGAACCTGAATTATTCGGAATTATTCGAGACGCGTGCGCCTCGAAAAGTTTCGAACCCTGTCGTTATCGGCTTTTCCTTTTTTTCTTATCAGATTTTTCTGCTGGGACTTGTCCTCGTTTTACGAATACTACGCAGCTGATACAGGACCGCAAAGTTTTCGGCCAAGTTTCGCTCGAGAATCGAGAGTAAATTTCGTCAAACGCGCGATAACTTCAACGTAAGTACCACAATCTTGTAAGAAATATCTCAATATAAATTTTACAATTTACAGACAGATATATTTCATATAAAAGATGTTAATATTTCTTTCAAGTACTGGTGTAATTTTTATTTTAGATTTTTCGAATAGACAATTTTATGAAGTAACAAGGCGAGCTGAGCAAAGTCTGGAGGTCGTCTCCACAAACTGTAAGTTTTAATGAAGCACACGTGCAAGATATTCCTCTTGTTGCGTTATTTTTACCGCAGAGATTGGTCAATAATCCCTATCTTTGGTTTCGAAGGTCGCAATAATATTTTATTGTGCTTATCCAGTGCATGCTTCTGAATGCTCACGCATTCACGGGTAAAACCGTCGAATAAAATGGTAAATTAATTTTTGAGATATTAAAAAGAAATGCGATTTCGACAAATGAAAACGTACCTATGCTGCTGATATAACTGCTCACGGAAATACAAGTAGAGCATTTAAATTTTTTTATCATCTTATATGATTATCATTTTATATGATTATCATTTTATATAAGCTATATTTTTATTTGATATGTAATATAAATACGACAATCGTTGTACCCTATAACATTTCACTAATTTTTCTGAAATTGCGCTGATAGCGTATCAATAAATAAAAGAGACCTGAACATTTTTATCTCGACCTTTTCCATTCATGACTGGTCCTTAGAAAATATCTGAAGCGTATATGCATGAACGCAGTCGCCCGTGTTACGATGCGTCGGAGAGCCGCTCCGGGCGAGTTGGAAAAATCCGAGACCAGCATCGAAATCAGGACGGCGGCATCGGCTGCGTGTCCCACATTTCCCCAGTCTCGTTTTTTTCGAGGAGCCAGTAAATATGAAAAAAAGCAGAGAAAGACATTTTGCCTCTTTGAATTATTTCGAGATGGAGAGATCTCTTGCGTAAATTACAGGCCAGAAAATACAAGAAACAATAAAAAGATAAAATCCGGTTACAAGTGAAAGAAAACAGAAGAGAGAGAGAGAGAGAGAAATTAAATTCTCCGATATTACATTAAGTGCGCAAATTCGCGCTTGTTTGAATTCTCAATTCGGTGCTTGTTTGACAAAATTGAATCTTTATTTACAAAAATATAAATATAATAAAAATGTCAATCTCTCTATTCGAAATATTCGCCATCATTTTCTAATACTTTTCTACATCCATCGAGCAGCTGCTGAATTTTCTCTCGAAAACGAGAAAGTAAATAAAGCTCAATTTCTTGAAAAAAAATCATCGAATTAAGTTTTGCGCATCTAATATTTTTAATAATAACAAACACGGTATCTCAGATATAATGAACAAACAAGGATGAAAAGCGCTCGTGTGTAGTTAAGACTTTCGACGGGGAGAGAGAGAGAGAGAGAGGGGGAGAGAGAGAGAGAGAGAGAGAGAGAGAGGGAGAGAGAGAGACTATAGCTGGATCTTCGCTGGAGAAGGGTTTAATCGGATCGCTTTCGTCAACTTGAGACGAGGCGAATATTCCATCGTGTTGCACGTCCATCCACGTCTATTCACGTCGACTAGGCAGCATCTTCGAGAACATCCCGACGTTTGATAGGTACACGAATCGGTAGGCAAACATTTGGCTTGCTTCGGGGGCAATATCATATTAACCCAGTTTCATTTCCGCAAATTAATCGTTGGTCCTCTTATCACGATGGAGATGCTACCGCGTTTCCATCATATTCGCGCAATTCGTGTAATTAATAATTCGTTACCGCGCGATTCATGTTGGAAGAACATCGTCGAGAGAATAGAAATTATTGTATATGACACATCTTCGTTTACTTTAAAGGCAAGTGATACGATATATCAGTTCATTCGCGCGTTTGCTAATTCTCGAACGGTAAACACACAAAAGCATAAACGTGCATCTCGATGTGTTGCAGTTGCCTGCATTCGGCAACAATGGCGAGAAGCTATTGTTCCTCATGTTAAAGAGGCGTTACAGTTTGAGTACCCATGAAATCTTGACAAGCTTTCTGAAACGAGAAACGTCGCGTCTAGAAACATCTAGAAATCTCGCAAATAGCGCGAATTTTACAGCTTTATATCTAATAGAAAAAGATTTTGTGAAGAAATATTATTACACGTTTGAATTTTTATTTTAGGGAAAATGGATAAAGAAGTAAACGTGACGGTACGTTTAATGGAATAAGTGGCAAATTATAAGAAAAATGCAAAATTTTTTTAAAACATTGTTATTAATTTTCTACACGTATACATATTCACATCTTTTTAGTCACAAACGCAATCAGTCGAATTACATACAATCGCGTTCTATTCCCATACGACCGACGCAGCATTCACACACGCATACATATTCTTCTGTCGCGTCGTCGCATTGAAAATACATCTCGCAAATACGTTACGCATTAGGCTTTTGTTATGCAGAATGCGTGGTCGCAGGCAACTTTTTCAGGATGAATACAACTAATGAGTCGCGTTTTGCAATTTAATGTCCCCGTTGTAGCACGGGCAAGCGGTAAGTTATGACATTATCTTTTAATCTTCTTCAAAATGAGCAATTTAATGCATTAATAGGAATATTTAATGTTTAGAAAGAGAAAAAAATATATGATTAAAAAATATCTTTCCACGTGTGGATTTGAAACATGTGGATTTGAAACGTGTGGATTTGAAACATGTACTCAAGAATCCTTAATATCGTATATATTTTAATAATTACCTCCATGATTTTGATTATAATCTAGTTAATAACAAATATTATATAATAAAATATGAAATATTCGTTATCACACGAATTGTTTCGACTACCTGAAGTAAATACATGAAAAGGGATATGTCGATATACATGTAGAAAAAGAAGGGAATAAGGATATGTTTATCTTTATTACTTTGCCTAATAAGTATTGCAATATTTTGTCGCAATTTCGTTCAGGAATTAGACGTCACGATTTACAGAAATCGCGTTAAAGTAAATATAGTCGCGTAACTTGGCTGCTGCATGCGTGTGACCACGCATCCAAAATAACCGCAATCATGAACATTTGCAAGATACTTCGATCTCGAGATATCGATCTAGAATCTAGGAAACTTGCGCGCCCGTAACAAGTTTTTCTTCTTTTGCGCTATTGTCATTAAAATACTACGTGTTACGTTCCGCATCATAAATACGAATTTTTGTCCAAAACTCATTTTGAACAACTGATAATTCACATATCAAAGTGCCTTAATTTTATTTTTGAAATATATTTATATATGTATGCGTACGCGCACACACACACACACACACACACACACACACACACACACACACACACACACACACACACACATATACAATTTTCCAATTTTGTTGTGAATTGTGGATCGTTCAAAATGGCTTTTTCCTCACGATAAAATCGCTTTGCCAGCATGGTTGTTACCGCTAGATTTTCATCAGCCAATTTAACGCTGGGAACGGCCTGTAAACATCGATTTACAACGTTGCACATTACATTATATTAGGGCACTAACCGACTTTATACGCAGCCTAATAGATACGTGATATACGACATATGAATCGAGCCGACGAACAATCTCGTAGCGATTTTAAATTCCGCTGATTATCTTATTAGAAAACAAATAAAATATTGTCACTTATATATATAAAAATTGTCAGAAATCCACTAGCGTATTTGTTTGTACTAATACACAAATTTACAATTTTTACTAATGCAAAATAATTCAATATTTTTACAGATCGTAATTGTTAAAGACGGATACGTCTACGATATTATCCGCGCACTCGTTCGTACTTACATTAGTGATTGTTCTGCACTCTGAAGTATACATATCTATATACGTGTATCGTCGTTTTTTATCCATTAGGATTAGATGATGCTTTAAAGAAAGAAACAGATTGTAGATAAGTCTAGTGATGGATTCAAGACAAGACAAGACAAGAATCGAACATTCTTGTCTTGATCTTTTAAAATCAAGAATTACTACGTCTTGATCTTGATATTCAATTATCTTGATTCTTCTTGATTCTTGCAAGAATCTTGCAAGATTCTTGATATTTTTATAATATCTATAAATATTAATATTGTTATTATTAAAATATAAAATATTGTATTGCTGGTAAAAGTAGATATGAATATCAAATATTAAATATACTTAAATAAAAATACACATTTTATTGGCCACACTATAAAATAATTGATTAAATTATAAATTTGGACTGTATAAGCTGCATAGTTGTTAAAGAAATTAATGCTCAACTTTATAATTTTAATATTAATACTCGTATTACTTGTTACTTTTTAATCAAGTCTATAATTTTAGAAATATAATCTAATCTAAAAAGTTTTAATTATTTTTCAACATAATCTATAGAAAAAATATATTAAATTACTTCTTTCAAAATCTTCAATGATATTTTGTTAATTGTATATTCCAGGTTAATTGTATGTTCAAAATTAAAAATGAATCGGATTAGATTTAATTTCAGTTGTCAAGAATCAAGAATCTTGATTGATTTTTCTTGATTTTAAAGTATAAATCTTGTCTTGTCTCGCTTTTATCAAATGCAAAAAATTGATATTCTTGTCTTGAAAATTCAAGACAAGACAAGACAAGATCTTGAAGTTCTTGTCTTATCGTCCATCACTACAGATAACAAAGAACAAGGGGAAAAAGAGCAAAAGATAGACTGAAGAAGATAGATAGTAAATTACATTTGATTTCGTCTTTTTTAAAAAAATGTATATACACATGTACAAAAGCAAGAAAATGAGTTGCTCATTATATCAAGTAAACAAAATACGAAATACGTTTTAATCAACGTATACTACGTATTAACGATCGACGAGCAACGGATGATGGGAGAAACGACAATCTTATATTTTATTGCTGTACACATAGATATACAACGTGTGTGTGTGTCTAACAATTCTGTTTCTCATGCAATTTTGGCAATTTAGCGATTTTCTTCAACGGGGTACTCTCGTAAATTCACCTATTTTGGGTAAAATGATTTGTTTTGCGGGAGGGACGTGTGTGACATACAAAGTGTTTCAACACTTATACACGACATTGCTCGAGCCTAGATGCACGCGGATTCGTATTTACAATGATGACGTCGTGTCATTTATGCTAAGATTCTTATTATAAATCCCTTTGATTATAACGAAACGCGTTGCGCAGCGCGATTATGTACAAAGTGATTCCCCAAACGAGTAAAACGATTTCATCTCCTAGCTTCCAACTCTTTTTCTTGCTTCTCCGTTTCTTCGTTTCTCCCTTTACTTCTCCTCCAATTTGTCTACAATCTACAGAATATCACCAATTACTCGATCCTTTGAAACTGACGCTTTCATATTCCATTCCAGAGAGTCTTTGAATATCGATAAATCTTATCTTTTCAATACAAATCCCTGAGTCGCACGTAGTTTCTAGTCGGTTAATCGCAAATGATTTTTCCGATTAATATTCGGTTAGTCGAGATCGAGGAAACAATAGTGGAAACAACGGTACATAATACGAACGAAATAGACGAGTTTCCACACGTATCGAATGTCGGTTCGAAAGTTCATTCCGATGTTATCGAGCCGCTGTTAAAATATTACTGCTAAATCGGAACATCAATCTGCCGACGGACAGGAGCCTTATTTACGAACCCGATAAAACGCTGCCTGGGCAGAAATAGATCCTCGGGGATGGCCAGCGAGTGTATCCCTTAAAATAGGTCGGTCGCAGGACGAAACTAGGTATGAGCTATGCTCTCCCTCTCAATCCCTCTCTCTTTCTTTGGAACGATGAACCTCCCTCTTGCAAATAGGCCACGAAAAACACTGAATCGTACACTGAAATTCTTTACGTATTCTCTTACGTGTTCTCTCTGCCTTTCATTCTTGTTTTATATCCTCTATCTCATGTTTCTCCTAAGTCTGAAATTCTTCAAATTTTACCTCGAGAACAGGAGAAGGCTGTACAAGAAAAACGAAGATACGGTCGTAATATCAAATGCAATCTTAAATTCCCGTAATATTACATTGGTCTCAAAAAGTTGATTCACCCCCGATATTAAAGTTTTTCTTAAAAAAAGGAATAAAGTTCCTTTGAAATCACCTGGAAGCTTGTCTCACGAGATAAAGAGATCCGTCCCTGTGTCAAAAATTCGCAATTTTTTAATTTTTCAGATTGTACGGTTCGACGCGTGAAATAAAATTGAATACGAGAAGATCGTATTATCGTCATGCATCTCGAGAGCTTACTCGACCTCGCCGAGGATTCGCCGTTTAAATACACGCCTCGATGTGGACGTTGGTCATCTCACTGTTGCGCAGCTGGTTGTTGACGTGCAGCTCGGACGAGGCGTTGCTGTGCACGAGGTCCTGCTTGCGGTGCACCTGGCGCAGGTCGTGCACCGGTCCGATCGCACGACAGCAGCTCTCTAAAGTCTTGCTAAAGGCCGCGCGGAACTCGCGGTTGAAGTATGCATAGATGACCGGGTTCAGGGCGCTGTTGAAGTAGCCTACCCAGAACATCACCGCTACGACCACGTCGCTGCTCTCGCACGAATCGCACAGCGCCGTGATGATGTACCTGCGTCAATCGGGAAACAGAACGAACGGGCATTAAACAAACGTGAGAGATTACGGTCGAATAAATCACACGGCTGAGTCGTTCGAATTTAAAGGATTTAAAATTTAACGGACGAAATAATTTCGTGAAAGCGTGACAGTAAAAACGTGACCTTTGTATCGATCGAATTCTTGCCGAATGCAACCGCGGTGCAAAGCTTTAAAAGTCTGTAGGTCGCGATGGACTGAAGCAAGATAGAGGAAACGAGGAATATCTTGTTCTCCCTCGGCGTGACCTACATGCATTTGACGTCGAAATTGTTTACATCGACAAGGAAAGAATGGACTTGCGGGCTTTCAGGAAAGGATTGTACCTTGCGTCTTGATCTTCCGCGAATCTCTCCATTGTCACATTGTTTTTCTGATTGCTTCTGACATCATTATCGATGTTTCAAGGGTGGCGAACATACAGAAATAACCGAATCGAATCGTCAGTCTATAAAGTCCATGAAGCTAAAAATAAGAGCTGTTTGTTCCGGGATCTGGAAATTGATATTTAGTGCAATTTGCTCGGAATTACGAAAATTTCGTCTCTCCTTAGTGCTGTAGGAGGATCGTTGCGTTTTTACAACGTGTTCGATGTGATCGATCGCAAATCGCACTCGTGTCTCGTAATAGTACATTAGCTGCGACTAGAAGCGGCTAAGAATAGAACGACAACCAGTTAAGGTCAACCTCTTCTTTTTTCCCCCATGTGAATGGCTAAAGATCTTTACACGCCGGGGCAGCTTTTCATTGACCGACGCGTCGTTGAATTTCTTTAAAACTTTTATCCGCGTTTTTCTTTCTCGATGGCACAACGGCGCAACGTAACTCCCGCGGATCGATACTTGATTTCTCTACCTATTTCTTATGCAATAGCATGCGCCTTTATTTATTCAAGAGAATATCTTGCGCGCTGGCTCCTACGTCAAATCGATACGCGATTAACGACAATGTAGCACGAGTTAATGTTATAGATAACATTCATATGTAACATTTCGTTTAAACGTAAAAAGTTTACGTTTTTACATTGACGATACAAATAGTTTTCGAATTAACAAGTGGGTATTGAACGACAATTAAAATAGTTGATCCAATCAAATTACTTGGTCGGTTGACTCGGTTGAATTCCGTGTTGAATTGTCTGTCACGAATGTCGTGATTATCTATCGCCGTAAAGAGTACAAGCCTACAAGGTACCGTTAATGAAATGAGTTCGTGTTCTTGTTACACCGACGAATTCAATTTGTCTCTGCCAAGTATTCGCGTAAGTACGAGCAGTCGGAGTAGACAGGGAGAGAGAGTGACGGTGGCGAATAAAATCGCACGAAAAAGCTTGGGGAAAGCTTGAGGGAGGGAAAATGGGTCAAGGATCCGTCCCGTAATCAGGCCAGACCAAGAGGGGAAGTGTAGTATTGGTTTGTATTATTCGGCCAAGTAAGTAATAAGAATACGGATCCGATTTGAGTGTAAGAAAATTAATAGCCGACTATAGAGGGGACCTAGTCGTGTAACGTGCTTGCCGGAGAATCGTGCGAGAAATCAATAAAAATATAATAAAGATACATTTATATTCATCGTGCGACACTTGTTTTCAAATTTCAGTATGGCTTTTCTTACACACGTATCTCGTCTGGCTAACCCTTTTGTTTAACTTAAAGGCCGGCATTACATTCACCCCGTGTTAAAGGGTTAAATCTAAAAATGGCTGACTTTTGGTCTTTCGCACCCTCGATGGTCCATTGTAGCGTGTCGCCGTGCCGCCGTGTTATATCTTGCTGACTGAGAGGCACTTGACACCACGCTGTGCCGCCCCTTTAGGGGGTGGCTGTACACGACTCTAGAATTCTCTCGCTGTAAATCCCTGGAGATCGCGGTAGTACACGCTACTTTTCCCTATCGATCGCGGCTCTCCGTGTAACCGCTCGCCTTCATCCGCACGTCCGTCCGTCAGTCCGTCCGATCGACCGATCGACCGAACGACCAGTTCTCACCTCCTTCCCGCGTTACTGCACCCTCAGGAATTTCAAGGCGCCACGGCGCAATATTCCGCGGGCCCTTTTGTTCGACGGATATCGCTCGACGATAACCGCCAACAGTTTTTTTTTCTTTCTTTTCCTCTTTTCTTTCTTTTTAGGGGAGACGATTTCTCGATCAGTTGTCAACTTGTACAAAATGTGTGACTTGTAAGAAAATTCATGCATAACTTTATCGTATATTACTGCATTACGTACTCCACTTATACTCGAAAATGTTGCAAAGGTGCATTAGCGAAATTGTTTTACGTGACAGTTGACGAAAACTGCAGCTGGTGTACAGTGACAACATCTTTTTTGTTGCTGCTGCTTTTGTTGTTTGCATGAAAACAGAGCGAAATGTAGGTACATCGTAGATGCGCCGTGTCTCGCGCAGTTCTATTTACGCGCCGTGAAATTAATTATTGAGTTTCGAGACTATTCTGGTTGCAACGTCTCGTTCTCCAAGAACGGTGCACTGAGTGAAATTCTCTTCTTGACAATACGACCAACTTTCCATCAAGTTCAAAGCAGAATGAGACATATATTACTTATTACTGTTGATCTTTTAATTGATAGCATGACAGTATTTCTTGTTTTTCAATTGAAAAATTATCATAATAATATAAATTTCGAAAATACCATCTATAGTAAAGGAATATTTGTTAATAGCGTAAACGCAGCGTAACGCGGGATAAAGTAAAGGATGATGCACTTGAGATCCTATAGACGTAAGCGCTTAGACGTGGGATGCTTAAAGGTGCATTTAAGAGTCCTCTCAATGATAACACGCAACGTGACACCAACGATTTACCCTTTACGCGTGTCCCACGTAATTAAATGGGGGGAGGATCATCTGTCCCATCGCCGTGACTTGATTAAAGTGAAGCTAACGTATTATACGTTATTTAGCGGGAGAAAATAACGTTACTTATCATGACAGATTGCGCATGGCACAGTGTCATCTCGCGTGGCGTTGATAAAAAGCCAGCAGTTTTCTCTCTCTCCTTCTCTCGCGTTTTTTCTTGAAAAATCAGATTTAATTATCAACGAAGCAAACTGCCGTGAGTAAATTCCTTATTAAGTAATATTTTACATTAAACTTGCATTGACTAGTTTAGATGAAATAGAGTCGGTCAGGTGATCAATTGAATATCTTTGCGAATATAATGATAAGCGAAGAGAGGTGATACTAAATATACGTTACCAGAGAAAGAATGGAAGCCAGCAGGCCAGAAATGCCGACATTATGATGCCGAGTGTCCTGGCCGCTTTCCGTTCTCTCTTCATTTTGCTGCTGCTGGTCATCGGCGGTTCCTCCGGTTGTGGATCCGGCGACGATTGGTCCACAGTCGGCAGAGTAGTCAGACCGGCCGAGATCCCGTTGATTTGCAAATGTTTATTCAACAGAGCAGCCGCTACTTTGCTCCTGAAACATAAATGTTGCAATGATCAATTATTATGTACCAATAAATAACAATTATATACATGGAAAATAAATTCCCTATACAGGGAAAATATGTGGATGAGAGATGTACATAAAAATGAGTTCCTTTTTTCTCAATTTCCCTCTTTCTGTCTCTCCCACCACCCTGTCTCTCTCTCTTCCTCGTTCGTCTTTCGCTCGTATTCTCCATCACTCGAATGCAAATTGTTCAAATTACGATGACAGCCACGTAATTATGCACAAAGTAACGCATACATGGCTGTCGCGGAGACTAATCAAGGCCGCGTAAAATGAACAGCGATATAAATATAACGTATGACATTGAATTAATTTCTTACACCAATCACATGATACGTGAGTGATGAGAGTGTGCGAGTGTATGCAACAAGAGTGCAAAAGCAGCTGCTTTTGAGTATCGATTTCTAAGAAGAGGCAATGATAGGTAATTTTAACTCACTATGAATAGCCGGCGGGTTACCAATATTCTCACGCTACTTTGTGCCATCATTGCATTTAAAATATTTATTTTTGCGTTTTATCATGTGGAATTATTTGGCACAGCTACACAACGAAATTTCTTTTCTTGATGCCGGCTGATATCGCGACGCGTAAGCCATGCGACATATTTCGATTAATAATATAGATTTGATCTAATTTTAAATAATTTCAAAAAACAAGTGACGCGCGAGCGTATTGCCGTATTGAGTTTTAGTAATGTTAAGATAACGATATTTTGCGCGGAATAAACGCAAACGTACATTCGTATCCGCAAATCATAAAAAAACACGTAATAAAATAGCATATATTCTGGAAAATTGCACTTCGTGCACACGCGCTGACAAGCGACAAATATTGTATTCATTATTCGATTAGTTCGATTCGCGCGCGCGCACAGTTTAACGACGCAGCTTTATTTCTTTCATATCTGATTCACAGGCAAATGCAGCTTTGCGTTAAATCCGTGTAAATAAAAACGTGATATCGCGAAATAACTGCAAAACAAATTCCGATAACATTTCTAAATGAAGCAATACTTTGACGTATTTTATTCAATACTTTTACTTTATTTTATTCTATCAAGATGAAGATATCGTTTAAAAGAAAATCTTTCAGGTGAAGATCTTATTGAGTCTTTTATTTATACTGTTATTTATATTGTTTCGTATTTAGTCTTCTTTTTAGTATTTTTTAGTTTTTATATAAAACATCTCATCAATTATTTCACATTTATTTCTTTTTTTCGGAACACTATTGACGCGCGCGAGATTAAGAAAAGATATCACGATAATTCGATCTCGTTTCAATGATTCCAAGATTTTTAATACGTTCCAAGATACGTTATAAAAAAAGGATAATTTGCATTTGTAATATATTAAAAACTTGAAGGAATATTGGTAATGCAGGCACAAATAAAACGCGGGTAAATTAAAGTTTTTTAAAGTTTAAATTACTAATTAGCATATTCGAAACAAGCAATTTATAAATAAGTAATTTTCCCCTTCTTTCTTTTTCATTACTAGGAGCAAACACAATTTAACTTGGGTAGTTCGTTGGCGTATCTCGTTATTCATCAACTCGGAAATCTGAGTACTAAATGATATTATCGTGAATTAATTTCTTCTCAGTCCTCATTATTTAATACATTCGTGTAATACATTAGAAATGTACTTGCATTATATTATTGTACAATCCAGATAAATTAAAACGCTAGTAAGTTATCTTATTTTATCATTTGTTGTAGGAAGATGTGTACATAAATCTTTGATTTAATAAACTATCGCAACGAGGAAGTTCGATCGGAAAACATCGACCGACAGAAGCTGCTATATTACTTTGAACTTTGGCAACCGCAGTTGCGCAGAAAAAAAAGGACGAAACGAATATCGTACGAAGCTCTTCTTTCAGCAGAAAGTTGTGTTCGTTCTCGTTACAGGCGCAACTCGGAAGACGCTTGTCGACGAAGCTTTTTTATAAACACTTGGTAGTAACACAAGGAGAACGTGGGAAGCTTTAGCTGAAGCTAAATTCGATATTACGCGAGTACGGAGAGATTGGAAACTTTTACGCGCAAATAAACGATTGCGGCAGTTTCACCGATAAAAGTGTTTCGTTTCACCTTCATTACCGATATATCAGCTTTATTTTATTTTAGTTCTTTTATTTGTACCTTTGTCAATCTTTTGACATTAAGTACATGTCACATCTTGATTGATGGATATAAAGAGTATAACTTTTAATTAAATGATTCATATTTTTAAAGAAAAATTAAATTTTTATACTTGAAACTAAACTTTCCTCTTCTATGAGAGAAAGAGAGAGAGAGAGAGAGAGAGAGAGAGAGAGAGAGAGAGAGAGAGAGAGAGAGAGATTTCATGGCAATTGAAATAATATAATTTTTAAAACAGTAATCATAAAATAATATTTCTGTTTTCTTTCAAAATGTGTCGCTATGTTTTCCCATGTTGCAAATTTTTATGAGCGATAAAAGTTCATTGTGATACAAATATCCTTGTGCAACAAAATAACGAAGGCAAATTTACATACACATATTTGCGCGATAATTTTAGGTTGACTGAAAAGTCCGTGTTATAAAATTTTGCTAAAAACATCCGCACGAATTTTCCGGTCAATGCCAATAGATAGCTCAACAATAGATATCAGTGAGACGTCGTTTTCCCGACAGGAAGGAAACAGAACCTCAGTATGTGTATGTGCAGGCGATGGAATAGGAACGAAAAATCGGTCGATCGAAATATAAAGGCGAAACAGACAAGTGAAACTTATGATTGCGAAGCAACAACCCGACTAGAAATTTATCCAGTGGTCCTGATCAGGTTGACCTTATTTTATTATCAGGTCCTGATAAGGTAAATTCATCAGGACCTGATCAGTCATGTAACGCAGCATAATAGTTAGATCCTTATCTGGATATCCTCATCAGGTTTATATCGGGTTGAATTATTAAATCCTTACTACCCAGACAGCACCAAGTCGTCTAAAGGATTACTAAAAACTTGATATTTTCGGTGAGTGTAAGAGTCCTTAGAACATATACTACTAGTATATGTTCTAAGTAAGAGTCCAAAAGAAGAGAAGAATAGAGTACCGGATCGATTTTCCAGATGGTTATTTGTAAGGTGCTAACCAAATGTTTCTTGCGAGAACGTCACGCCTGACCTGGCCATCTATCGGTCGCTTGGTGAATCAGAGGCGGGAAACACACACTTGTGTTGAGTTTTGTCTCTTATTGTTCCATAATCGAGTACATTGAAATGTATATGATATAAAAATAATTAATACTCGCAAATTAAGTAGAAATTACTATTCTTTCTACATTAAGTATATAACGTACATTATAATATGATAAACTACGTATGGTCCGATGTAGGACCAGATGTGGGAAACCTTTACCTCTAAATTTTAAAACATATCAGGATGAAGGAATAAGATCCTTAGTAGGTACTAATAATGTAAACTTCAACAAAATTTGTACTTTGAAATATCAGGCATAACGTAAGAAGGTCCTAATACGTTCCTTATTATTTTAACCCTAAAAAGGTCATACATATTTGAACCTGATGAGGATATTCTTAGGTATACCTTATTCAGGATTACCTTACGCCAACCACGTCAGGTCCTTATAACATATTAGGTAAACCTGACAACATTTCTAGTCGGGAATATGGAAACGGTAATAGAGTTGCAGAAAACAACGAAAAATTGTTTGGAAAAGGTTCTCGGTAGTGCCATTGCGAGATACAAGATAGATGATTAAATAGTTGAACTGAATAAATTGCTGTACGCTTTTTCAGAAAAATAATTTTATTAGATGTGAATAAATAATCCAATTTTTTTAAAGCAATTGAAGAAACTAATTTAAAATCAATTAATTTCCCCGCTCTGAAGACTCTCGGAAGTGCGACACTGATTTGGAGCAACTGCTCATTGAGAATTCGGCACAAATTACACAAAAAGAGCTTGCAAAGTAGTTGGGAGCAGATCATTTCCAAACTCTTACACGATATGGGAAAGATTCAAAAAGAAGGAAAATGAATTTCACATGAATTGACTGAAGCCAAAAATCAAAGAGTAGCAGCGTGTTATTCTCTTCTCAGTAAACAGTGTAGAAAGTCTTTCTTATGAAAAATTGTTACGAGCGATGAAAAATTAATACTCTATGACAATCCGAAACGTAGAAAGTCATGGGTAAATTCTGGCGAATCATCGACATCGGTTACAAAATGGTTTAATAATTTTATCGTGACCAAAGACACAACATTTGTCCGAGATAAAATTCATAAACTGCTTGAAAGATGACTTAAAGAAAGCAACACATATTTTGATTAAAAGGTTTGTTTTACTTTCTTTAAAACTACACCTCGCATTTAGCCGAAAAATTTGGATTATTCATTTGTATACCTAATATCTATATTTGTTTGTGTATTTTGGAAAATTTGACAGATTATGAAATAAATATATTTAGCAATATTATGTTCAGCATAACATAATTTTAATAATTTTGCAAAGTACACGGGACCGATTTATGGAATATTCATCTCGTTAAGAGAGCTCGCGTCCAACTATTTCGATGTAATTCGATGAGCTGCTACGCAGTAGAGAAGTTGAAACGCAAGTTTCCTCTTTTGATCTAGCTCGATTTTACGTGCGCAAAACTTTTCGTAGACTAGATTATGACTTATCTTTGATGTGAGCGTTTTCCGTCTCTTCTACAAAAATATATTGCTGATTGAGGCCATCCAAGATGTTGCTTAATACCAGTATAGAAAATGACAAAATTTTACTTGAGAAAGAGAGAGAGTGAGAGAGAGGGGGGGGGCATAAGACGAGAATGGATAACGCATTTGCTTAAAAAAGACAATTCAGTTTTTATTATTTTGCGGATTTATTATTTCGAATTAAAATCTTTTTCAATTGTGACGTTTCAGGGTTGAAGCGAGCTTATCCCCATTCTAAAAAAATGCGTTGTAAATTAAGCCTCTCTCACCTTCTTCCAAATATACATGTACACATCTCCGTCTATTCCACGCGAGCATTATTTGCAATTCTTTTCAACAAATGTTTACGTCGTGCACGACCTACTTTTGCCGTCACACGTCTCGATAAAATCCTGTGCACACACACGCGCGCGCATATACCTACATATATATGTGCACAGTAGGTCCACACATCGCCAGGATTTTAGCCCGAGCTGGCGAAGTAGACCGTATGGAAATCTTGTACGGCGTGTTTGAACCACCCTATATATTATTATTGCACTATCCGCGGTGTGTATACTCGAATGTAATAAACAACAGATTTCAGATATTTTATTGAATGTTTTCCACGGCAAGAGGAGCAACAATGAATCATTCATTAACAAAGAATGAATTGTTCGAGTCAGTTTCTCCTTTCCTATGTTTAATATGATGCGTCCGCAGTCATTAAAATTATTAAAGGAACGGGATAGCTTCGTTGACGAATACTTTTTACATGGAAGAAGCGGATATCGTAAGCTTGGAAATTGCCAAGCGATATCGGAATTGCTAAAGCGATTCGTCGTCAATTCTGCGGCGAGGAAGAACGTCAGTTACCGAGTATATATTCGGAATGGCAGCAGAAGGAAATAGCGACCGGTAATCGAAAGCTGGGAGCTTGCTGCCGACTTGAATTGAAAATGGTGCGGATTGAATGGAAAACATGCTGATCGCATCTCAATTGAAAATTTGTTTTACGAAAAATTATTTTGCATTCTTACGATTACTGTATTTATCAGTCATGTTACGATCAATTACGATATCGTACGTTCTGAAACTGTACATTCCAAGTCGAATATATACATTTCAGCAGAATAAGAGGATTAAACTATGTTTCATTTATATTTTGAAAGGAAATTTCGATTTTCGAATATTCCATACTGAAATGGCAGAATTCTCAAGCTTCACGCAAACGTCATTTGATTTTTTCAAGCAATGAAGAAGCTATCTGAAAGCCAATTACCGCTACAGATTTAAGCTAAAACGTGCTTCCTTTCGGAAAAAGCTTTTATAATCCTTTTCATGACGGACATCAAACGGCATTTGCAGTTTGCACATGCCTGCGATTGATGATGAACTCCATTGGCTTGCAATGCAAAGATTGAAAGAAACGAGATCTGATTTTGATGAAGGCGTGGCGTGTAGCAGTTTTGCTTTGCTATCTCCTTGATTTTAGCATATCAAAGAGAGTGATAGAAAAAGAGAGAGAGAGAGAGAGAGAGAGAGAGAGAGAGAGAGAGAGAAACATATCTACATTTTCCTCTGTTTTCTTTCTATCCCAAAACGGGATCGCTTTCTCTCCCTCGGGGATAACGATTTGCCAAAGGCATTACGAGATCGCTTGTTTGAAAGGAACGATTTTACGTGATAAATCTCTGTCTCTCCAAACGCCATTCAATTTAACTTGTCCAAAAACAGTGACTAATCGTGGTCATTATATATCATCCTCTTAACAAAAGCAGACTTTGGTTCCCTTTTGGCACTAATTAAAATTCAATTAAAATTCTCCAACTACTTTGCTACACGATTTAAATGCCAAAAACACATTTTGCAGCTACAATATCACCTCTCCGGCAGGAAGAGAACTTTACAAAGTAATACCAACCAACAATTTATTAATCCATTGCTCTCTCAAACCTGCTCACTACCCAAAAAACGTATTTACGTAGTTTACACCAGATATATTAGATATTGCCATTTTTAACAACATAAAAAATCCGTTATTTTCTTCAGTACTACCAGAACTTGATTTCGATCACTCGCTTATCCTTTTATTTCAACGTTTCTTTTGCGTTTCATCCTGTTCAAATCACTACTAAAAATATCCCTATAAAACACAAATTAGATCCACTTTAAAACTCTCTTAGATCTACATATACAGATTCCTAAAAACATAAACACCCCCATAGATCTTGACAAGGCAATTGAAGACTTTACTTTCATCCTTTCCGAATCAGTAAAACTTTCTTCTTTTCCTACAGAAACAAGTAATAAAACACATCAAAAAACTTTTCTTCCACATCACATTGCTTCTCTAATCAAGTTAAAAAACAAAATTAGACGGATATGGCAAAATCAAAGATTAGTTTATCTAAGAAAAGTATTAAACAAATTGATCCATATTATCAAACGTGAACTAGACGAAAACTGAATATCATCTTATCAGTCCTTTTTAGCATTCATTACCTCTTCAGACGAAACCTAAAAATATCTCACTACAAAAACAACAGCCATCTTCGCAGCAATAATAAATACTGCCATATATCTAGAATATTTTCCACAAAAATGGAAACAGGCTATAATAATCCCAATCCGTAAACCTCAAAATATCCTTCTTTACTTCTTTAGGAAGTTATCGATCAATTAGTCTTCTATCTTCTTTGCTCTTCAAAATTCTAGAAAAACAAGCGAGCACACTCGTGCTTGAATTTGTTTCAAACATGTTAGTTGGCTCGTGTTCACGAACGAAAACGCGCTCTTGTTAGGGTTTTCCGCTTTGCCGAAGATTGGAATAGAGATGGCAACCATCTCGTATGAAAACGGCATATAGGTATTCCAACTCCTTACTCCGACTCGTCTTTTTGAAATTCTTTTCTTTTTATTATTTATCAGTTTTCTTGCTACGATATATCCTAAAATCTCACTAACAACTGCAACACCTTCATTCATCGAATCCATTTTTGTAACTTAGAAGTGAGGCGTGCTCAAAAGGGACCATATACTCGTCATCAGGTCTCGAACCATGTCAACACAATCACGCATGCTATGCTAATCAGTTTCGAGATGCGAGTCACGAACGCTCTTCTCGAACGAGATTTCTCGAACCGTGTACAACTGCCTTAACACTTTAAAGTCTTGGATAGACAAATGGAAAATAACTTTAATTTAAACCCCTTCAAAACACAAGCTGAAATATTCATCCTCCATCAACTTACGTTGCCACTCCCTCTAATGATAAAAAACAATCCTATATCATAGCTCCCCCTTCTCAATAAGTAATAAATAAAAAAATACCTGGGCATACTTATGAATACTAAATTAACTTAGACTCCCCACATTAACAAGAAAATTCAAAAACCGACGTTTCGCACAATTTTTCCCTTTAATAAATCGAAATAATCAAAGCTCGTTAGTTTATCCGCAGCTCCATCATGAAGTCGACATAGACACGATAGAAACACATATACTGAAGTTAGCAACTAAATTTTTCTCCTCACTAAATGAATCCATTAGGTCTGTTTTTTTATTCCTGCATTGCGGAACTGCAATACGTTAAAGTGAGACAAGTATATGTTTTCTCACTCTAACTTATTGCACCAGTTGGAGACAGACCTATTGGAGCATCATATTATTACATAGGTATACATCAAGGATGTATACCACGTGGTACACAACCTATCATTCATTCGTATAACAAATTTCCACTTCACAGATTACTAACATGCACAGCCCTTAATAACGAACTCTCTTCTCAATTTATCTTCATTCCAGACATCGCCTATGTATCTATTTAATATTATAAGAGTAAAAAAAGATAATATTAACATTATAAGATTAATATTAGAAGAGTAAACGTATAAACTAAATAATGTATCGTATGTACTTTATGTACAATCAAATGTTATTCCACCATTGTATAGTTCTTGTTAAGCGATAATTGCTGATCTTGAAAAACACCCAGTGAACAGGAAATGTGCAAGATGCTGGCAAGATGCCTCCAAAAAGATAGGGAGATGACGATCAAAAATTGTGCAAAATGTCCCATGCCGTGATGCAGATCGTGACGGTGTTCTTTCCTCTGATTGGTCGGCTGTCATGTGACATGCGTCATGTTAATACCGCGTTATTCAAATGTGGTATTTATATGAAGGTGAAATGAGAACGTTATGTCAATTGCCCATTATAGAAAAAGGTCAAGTTAAATTAATTGCGGAATCATTATTAATGTAAACGCAAGAGAACAAATAAAATACATGTAATAGGAGAGGTTAAAATAAAGAAAGCAATATATATGTATATAGAGGAGAATCCCCTATTATGAGATATGCTCCTAATATGAGATAATGGAGTTTCTGCTAAACTAGTGAGCACCATCTGTTAATTCCACCATGAACTTATTACTCTTGATGTAAAATGTATTTAGTGAAAAATTCATTGTTCGTTATTGCGTTTAGCCTTTGCAAGAAAAGGTTTGTGAAATTGTGAACATGTCAAAGGAACTTAAGGTAAGTCTTTAAACCTTGTTTATTACATGATAAAGAAATGGTTGGCAATAAATTCAGTATGCAATGATAGAGTAGAATCGTATTAACAGGAAAATACGCGATTTGTTGAATTGCTTAATTGTAGAGGTTAGATTTCATGATCGCGGAACCGCTAGGCGTATGGCTCGTATAATGAGATATTCAGGGTACTCTTAATATGAGATAATTATTGCTCGAATATGAAGATTATGTAGTGTAATAAAAATAAAGAAAATACTACGTTAAGGTTAAAGAAAAGTTAATACGAATTTATATTACGAATTTTTGTGTATTTAATTTTTATAGAATCTGACTATGGAGGTTAAAGAAACGAGGAAGCGTCGACAGTGGAATCGTGAAGATTTGGCGAAGGCTGTGGCAGCAGTATTTTTATAAAAATATCTAATAAAGTTTTTTACTTGCAATATTGATGTATTTTGCACTTTTAACACTGATTTCTCAAGGTATCTTATATTAGGAGCACACTTTCTCGATCTTGCGTAAAGCTCTTTTTTCAAATTTTTTTAATTTTCAGAAAAAGTAATATTTAAATTAGATTTTTCATTTCACCAACCTAAAGCTTATTAAATTCTCTTCAAGATAACGTATTACATTTTTTAATTCTGCCTATAGATTTCCTTACATTCGGCAAAATCGATATGGTATCTCATTATCGGGGACTTTCCTCTACATATACAGTTATTTATCCGATTATATATACTTACAGTCACTGTAAGTATATATAATAAACTGTTATTGAATATTATTAAATATTATGAAATATTATACAACAAACTAAAACATTGGGTACTACAGTACTACAAAGCATGTAAGCGTGTTTGTAGTACTGTAGTACCCAATGTTTTAGTTTTATCTGTGCAATTTGTGATATTTGTAATAGTTTATTGTATAATATTTCATAATATTTAATTAATATTTAATAATATTCAATAACAGTTTATTATATATACTTACAGTGACTGTAAGTATATATAATCGGATAAATAACTGTGTGTATATATACAGGGTGTCCCGGGTTTTAACCGACAAACTGCGGGAGCATATTCTACTAGTGGAAATAAGAAAAAATTCTTATATCGAGTTTGCTTAGAAATGCTTTATTACAAAGTTATAAACCAATATTGAAAAGAAATATGAGATAAGTAACAACGGATTTTTTCACAAAAATAAAAATTATGTACGCAATGATTTAGTGACGCATTTCAAAATGTTGTCCTTGCACATCGATACAAGCTAGACATCGACGTAGTACAGAATTTGTTACAGTACTACATTCCTGAAAATTTTGTTGCATCTCAGTAACTGAATTAGTAATTCGTTGCTTTAAATCTATCTGGTACTCTCCTGTTAGGAAATCTACGTTGATACTCTCGTACGGCAGCTCGTGCATTTCCGTCACAGAATCCGTACACGAAATGAATATCAGTGTATTCCTCATTTGAAAACACTTTTGGCATTCTGATAGTAATTGCTAGTTCACACGACGATTGAAATCTAACAGCTACTGTTGTGAAAGTAACAATCATACTGAATCGTTTCAACATAGTGAACATGAATACATGTGAATACACATAACATAAACATCTTCGACCTTCCAAATTCTACACTATGTTCCGTTGTTACTTATCTCATATTTCTTTTCAATATTGGTTTATAACTTTGTAATAAAGCATTTCTAAGCAAACTCGATATAAGAATTTTTTCTTATTTCCACTAATAGAATATGCTCCCGCAGTTTGTCGGTTAAAACCCGGGACACCCTGTATATATATATATATATATATTGCTTTCTTTATTTTAACCTCTCCTATTACATGTATTTTATTTGTTCTCTTGCGTTTACATTAATAATGATTCCGCAATTAATTTAACTTGACCTTTTTCTATAATGGGCAATTGACATAACGTTCTCATTTCACCTTCATATAAATACCACATTTGAATAACGCGGTATTAACATGACGCATGTCACATGACAGCCGACCAATCAGAGGAAAGAACACCGTCACGATCTGCATCACGGCATGGGACATTTTGCACAATTTTTGATCGTCATCTCCCTATCTTTTTGTAGGCATCTTGCCAGCATCTTGCACATTTCCTGTTCACTGGGCAATCTCTGTAAAGACGTTTTTTGAAACATAAATAAAAAAAGTTCGCTTATACTTAATGTCGATCAAACGCGATCTTACTAATGCCATGCATTGTAGATAAGATTCGTGAACTCTTTGTGACACGCTTTACGTTATTGCTGGCTGGTGGTTGACGTTACCGCACGTCTGACCGCAGTCGAGTTGCTTCTACTTCACATCTAACTTGTAAGTAGACGCGACAGCCAGTACCTCGAGTGATCTTTATAATATATTATAATGTTTCGTACTCCTTGTCACAAACTTACAAATATAGAATACTAGCATCCCCCGTCACGCGGGCTTCGCCTGCGATATTATGTGTAGAATTAAATAAAAACACATTTTACCCCTTCTCGCTCGTTAGGGGTGGAATTTCGGCAAACCCACCCTTAGTGAGCACCTACGTAATAGTAGGAATATACCCTTAAAATTTCAAATCGATAGATGCAGTGGTTCGGACTGCACGTTGATGAGTCAGTGAGTGGTATTTGGCTTATACAGGGTGTTTCCTAAGTAAGTAGACAAACTTAAGGAGCATATTCCTTGGCTTATTTTAAGAAGAAAAGGTCATATAAACATATGTCCTAAATTACTTTGTTTTCCAAAAAAGTACATCACTGTTTTCGTTCACTTTTCGGATAGCGTGCTTTTGCAGTACGAGTCAACAGCGGTGGGGATGGAGTGGGGATGGTCTCGCGGCGCTGCAAGTGAACACTCGTTTCAGACACTCCAGGTATTTTTGAGCGTGTAC
Organism: Ooceraea biroi; assembly: GCF_003672135.1. Classification (NCBI taxonomy): domain Eukaryota; kingdom Metazoa; phylum Arthropoda; class Insecta; order Hymenoptera; family Formicidae; genus Ooceraea; species Ooceraea biroi. The sequence continues at coordinate 7,309,193 of NC_039510.1, forward strand.
GTCAATCAATGGAAAGGAGAGTTGAGGCGTGTATCATGGCTGCAGGTGGACATTTTCAGCAGTTACTGTGATGTTATTATTTTTCTTTTTAGTTACTATTTTCTTTTTCGTTATAATTTTTCTTTTTGGTTACTATTGTTTTTCATTTGTTTCATTTGCAATAACACAAACTGTTCTATAATAAACGAAAAGTGAACGAAAACAGTGATGTACTTTTTTTTGGAAAACAAAGCAGTTTAGGACATATGTTTATATGACCTTTTCTTCTTAAAATAAGCCAAGGAATATCCTCTTTAAGTTTGTCTACTTACTTAGGAAACACCCTGTATATATATATATATATATATATATAGATTTTATATTTATATTTATATTTTATATTTACGTTATAGATTTTCTCAATGAGAAATGAATATTAATCACAGAATATTTACTGCTTATTGACTTATTTGATAAAACTTCTTTAGGTCTGCAAGTGCAACTAGAACTTAATTGTTAATGATTGTTGAAACGCAATCACTTATAAAGGCATTAGTGTCTATTTGAGGTTCTGAGAAGCGAGAAGCGTGTATCAATTTGCCTACGTTACATCTAATAGTCATCAGACTGTGTATATATAGTTGTGGACGGGCAGCACGTGCTTTTGTTACACGGGCCACAACTGCTGCAACTTGAATGCACTAAGAGGAAAGTTTTGTCGTTAAAGTAGAAGATATAGAATTATGTGTGCGCGCGCATTTGTGTGCGAGAAGTAAACCAATAAGCAAGAATAAATTCTTTATTCAATCTACGAATTTTCTAAGAATAGGAAGGAGAGAGAGAGAGGGAGGGAGGGAGGGAGAGAGAGGGAGAGAGAGAGAGAGAGAGAGAGAGAGAGAGGATCGAAATTTTATTCCCTAATTAAAATCTTTCAGTTTTATGGAAATTTTGTATTGATTATGCACATATTAAATGTACAGAGGAATTTACAATATACCTCTTCATCAAGACCCAACTTTACATTATTATGTAGAAGTAGCGTAACCCACATATATAAAACCTATGACCGAGAATAATCATTTCTCAAATATTTATGCAGTTATATAGAAAATACAATTGTAATTTGACAGTGGGACGTCACTTTTGTATCGCTTAGCCAATCTTCTTCCGGGATATTCTCGTACAATCTGTCGTTCTTTACAGAATCCTTTTAAGAATAAGATGAGGAAAAGCGAGGAGTAATGAAAATGGTAGCCAGTGGTAGTCGAGTGGTGCCCAAAGTAAGTAATAATCTTTTAGATTAAGGCTGGCAGGCGGGATAACCCCTGGGAAGTTCAATTTCCAGCCACTAAATAAGTTCACTGTCTCTCTCTCTCTCTCTCTCTGCGCCAATTCGCAAAAGGTTTCACGAAGAAATAGAACTCGCGAAATGGAATTCGCCAATGAAAAAATACCTGAATATAATGACATTAAAGTGACAGTCGTAAATTTTCTACTGTTAGAATGTTTTCTATAATTTATATGCCTCATATATTTACATAAGAAAGTACGCAATTATGCGATACATGATGTTTCCAGACTCTCAGGTCAGACTCAGATCTGATTAATCTTAAAAGAATTTGGTAAATCTACCGATTAGCGAACCCATCTCCTATCACCTTGTCCTTGACATATATTATAGAGGTCACCCTCCTGAGTGACCTTCAAAAGGTTTCAGCCGTCGGTCGTTGTTTACTAAAAAGTTATTAACAAAAGAAGTTTAATGATTTTGCACGAATTTTCAGCCGTCCGCAACAAGCAAAAGGTTATATTTTTCGAAACTGGAGCCCTGGACACATACGCTCGGTTTCAGCCCGCTTCGCGGGAGGGCGGGGGGCAGGGGCTTCGCCCCCCGCCCCCCGCCAGAACCAGTGTAACAGATTTTAGCGTACAGATTTTGATCACCTGGTACACGGCACGGATTTTGGCGGGGGGGGGGCGAAGCTTCCGCCCCCCGCCCTCCCGCGAAGCGGGCTGAAAACGAACTGTCCGAGGCTCCAGTTTCGGAAAATATAACCTAACCAGGTTAGGTTAGGCTAGTTTAGGTTACGTTAAAGCAGAGAATACTTTGTATTTAACTGTTTATGCTTTTGGTTAAAGTGAAGAATACTTTGTACTTATATTAAAAGAAACTATTCTATATATTAACGATTCACTGCTTTAAATCACTTTCCTTCCTTCGTTCATATACATATTCGTCTTTTATATATTTCAATATTCAAAATAACTACTATATTTGCAAAATTTCTTTTGTTAATAACTTATTCATAAACAACGATCGACGACTAAAACCTAGTGCGGGTTATTCGGGAAGGTGACCTTTGTAATATATGTCAATATTATGTTCTTGGTTCGCGTAGACAGCTGAAAATTCGTGCAAAATCATTAAACTTCTTTTGTTAATAACATTTTAGTAAACAACGACCGACGGTTAAAACTTGCACAATGTTACTCAGGAGGGTGACCTTTATAATATATGTCAAGGACAAGGTGATAGGAGGTGGGTTCGCTAATCGGTAGATTTACCAAAATTTTTTCCTACAACGTTGTTTCTTGATAAGTGGTTGCATTATGCTTGACATTTCAGTTGGGACTAAAATTTCAAGGTGCTAGCTTGTTTGCATCATTAATTTTGACATTAAATGTAACAGTACCTTGTAGACGCTCAGTGAGAAAATACTATGAACAAACAAAGAGCCAATATTAACTTTTATTTTAAGCTGGGCAAAACACACAAAATTGTGAAAACTATGTACCACAGAGATTCTTTGGATCGTTTTAGGTAATATGCTCAATTTCATGACAATAGGGAGGATGTCGTGGATGCTTCATGAGTACATGAGCCATCAAAACTCATATCTTTGAAAATGTGCAAAAAGTGCTTGAAATGCTTCGATCGGACGCAACAAAAATTTGTGTTAAATTCAATACGTTTCATATGTCCCAAAGGGTCTACTCAAAGTTTTGTGTTAATTTAAGATAATGCGAATATGATATCAATATTATGTATAATAGACACTTTAACATGAAATTAATAGGATAGTTGGAAGTAAAAATTTCATGTAAACTGAACTATTTACAGTATTAAGTGTTTTAAAGAAAAATGTTATTTGTACGGTTCATATAATGTCGCACTACGTCATTATCGCGTTTATATTTGAGAAATGTTAATTTAACAAATGATGGCTGTTGTAGAGTGAAATTCTTACTATTACATATAAAATATTATTTTATTATTTGAATTAGTTGATAATAAACTTAACACATAAAGTTTAATTAACTCAACAATAATTTATTAAATTTATGCTTGGATATGCGCTTTCAACATTTTAAAATTTTAATAATGACCGTTTTTAGCAAAAATACAAAATATCTTTTGTTGTACACTTTTATATGTCTACCAGACGCATTGAAAAATACACTGGTATATCTAACAGCACTGTACATCAAATTCTAACTGAGAATTTGGACTAACAAAATATACGTCACGAATGTTCTTCTTACGGAGGATCAAAAAGACGTCAGAATAGAGCACTGCAAAGACTAAGAGAGGCCGATATTGATCTGAATTTCATGAAAAACATCAAAAGACTGGTGGTTATAAAACATGGTGTTCTCGATATGAGCTACTTACAAAGCGGTAGAGTGCGGATTAGCAGAACCCACAAAAGTCAAAACCAAAGAAAATGCCTATGCGGAAGAGCCGAATCAAGACATTTTTTCAAGTTGTTTTCTTCGATTTAAAAGGAATCGTCCACAAGGAACTCATACCGCAAGATCAAATCGTGAACACAGATTATTATTTGGGTGTTCTACAGTTGGAAAATTGTGTTTTCTTGTTAAAAAATATGCCGGTTAACATTTTTGTGTTAAATATTTAACACATTCATGTGTTAATTTAACATGTTGCTGTTGTGTTAATTCAACTCAAGTGTTAATTTTTTAAAACAACTAAAAAAAAGTGTAAAAATTACACATTGTGCACCTATTTTTAATTTTACACAATAGATATGTTCCATATTATTAGTGACAAGTTTTATCTGTTAAAATTTACAGAAAACTATGTTGAGAGTAAAGATGTATGTAAAAATAACTTTTTTTTCGAGTTAATTTTATCATTAAAAATATGTTGATTTTACACAAAATTTATTTCAAATTACTTCGCAGTTTGCATTCATTTTGGGTTAAAATATTAACATAATATTAGTGTCACCATTTAACATATCCATATTATGTTAAATTAACACAAAAATTTATGTAGACCGTTTGGGACATGTGATGTCCTGGAAGGACGTTGCGCATATTTTATAGGTACGGAACTGAAAAAACAAAGGACGAGCGCGAGCTCGATAGCGCGAACGGGCCCGTCAGTCGCGGACCAGAAGTCGCACGGCGATAGTTGCGATAGACAGATAGTCAGTCTGCGTGCAGTATCCGAGCCACTATTCAATAATAAAGACAGTTACTTATTGTATTCTCATAAGTTGAGTGTACGTGATTCCACCCCTGCCCTGATATACAACATGTGATATCTGTTAAATTTAACACAAATTTTTCACCTGTGTCTGAATCGATTGTGAAACAGGATTCTTTGATCGGCTTATCGAAAACAAGAATCTTGGTTGCGGCTGCACGATCCAAAGAGCCTCGACCACGATTTTGGAGACAATTTTGAAAACGCAGTAGTTAAGTAATTGCTTCGAAAAAGTTTAATTGCTTCCAGCGTTGTATTGATTTAGGAGGAATATATCTTAAATAAAAAAAAATAAAAACAAAAGAAATAATTGACGTTTTGTATTTTTTTTCCGTACTTGTCATGTCAGAACCTGGACAATCGTGTATAACATCGAGTTACTTTATAGATGACACATGAACGGGACGACGTCATTATGCATCGTAATTTTATGGATTTCTTTGCGATATAACATGAAATGCATTCATAAGGGTGATAATTACGTGCGATTAATAGCAGCGATAAAAAAGTCGTGTTCCAGTGACATAAAGCCCATCACCTATAAGCTAAGTCTATAAGTATAATTCATGTACTATTTGTACTTTTTTCATGTTTGCACACTCACGATCACGATTACGACGTACGAGAAAAAATACGATAATGTCATTAGTAATAACGTAAATAACGTCTACATAATTCACAATTTAATCTAAATTGTTACGATAAAAGATCACGATTATATTGACTAAATAGAGAAATTAATGCTGCTAATGCTGTAACATTTTGCTCAATCAGAAATGAAGTAAAGGTATTTCTGTAAAATGTAATGAATTGAATTAAAGGTAAAAAAAGAAATGGAATATAACGGGATCAAATGAATTAGAGAGAACTTTATATTGCTTTCCCGCGAGTAGCATGTTTGCGTTCGTCGAGAAATATGGTTACAATTATGCGACGTCATTAAGAAACGAATAAAGCTTTAAAACGGGGCCCGCCATTCTCTGATTGTAACCATAATTCTTCCACACAGATACGTAGTTATTGTCGACGACAATGATACCTCTGCTTTGTCTCGTTCCACCGGTGGAAGGGACAAGAAACAAGAAGGAATGTCACCTGAAACACTTAAAATAAATGACAATACCACTAAGTACAAGTGACTGCAAAGAAAAACCACTTTCCATATTTCTCGTTATACAAATTAAAAAATATTATTACCAACTTTTTATCGTCACGAATTCATGATTAAAGAGAAGACACTTTACGTACCTATTTTGCACTAAGTATAAAAGATTTCTATCCTCCGTTACAGAAAGAATGCATCTTACATGCTACGTTACGTATGTTTCAATAAAAGTCAATTAAAAAATTCAGTTTATCGACACTTGAACAGCATCGAGGGGTGTTTGGTTTTTGCTGGCATTTTAATATTTTTTATTTCAATTACACGTAAAATTACATCGTGATAAGAACTATCTTCTGAAGAGTTTACATTTTCTCATGCTTAATCGTAAAAATGGATCTGGAAATCTGGAAAAGTTGCGGCTATTAATTTTCATTAGAATACTGAGGAAAATTGCTTAATCTCCATCTCGCCGTCTTACCTTCGATGATTAAAATAATCAAATGATTGCAAATCGTACGAAAGCATATGAAAGCAATTAATATTGTTTGCGTTTAACATTTATAAATGTATTATGCGAGTAAATGTATATTATATTGCGCACGACCGTCTAGACCCAATGAATCCCCATTTTAATTAGAAACATAGTGGTGTGATTCACGACCGGAGGATAGATGATCGCGTACCTGCACCTGAAATTCTCCTGGATCTCGCTACATTATAGGACAGTCCACGGTGGTTAGATTAATAGCCGAGTGTTAAGCGCGGAATTGCGTAACAAGTTCATCCCGCGCGAGCGCGGGGACGGGATCGAGATTGCCACAGCAATTTAAAACGCTTCGCTGTAATTCTCGCGGTAACCTTAATCCGCGATAGAGAAGGATGGAATTCTAGCCGCGCGTGTACCGACAAGAACGTGCTCGGGATCGATCTGTAGAGAGATCTCGAAGAATCGACAAGTACATAGAAAGAAAACGAAAAGATGGACGATGATCGGAGCATTGTTAATTAAAAGGATACGATAAAGTTCAATTAAGGAAAATTAAATTTGGTCATTATCTCGATAATTTGATCGTGAAGGTTTGTAACGGCGAAACGATAAAACTTGGACCAATCACGGAAACATGATTCTTCCTACGAAATTGTCTGCGCGCAATATCCCATTTCCGGATAGATTTCAGTTGAATTAGACGTATGTCCACGAAATTTAAAACGCGCAGTTAACTGAAGACTGAAGAGAGAAGCTCCATCGAGCAATTTCACTTTTCTGCTCTCTACTTTTTTTTCAGACGAGATGTAATCGCTCTGCTCAGGATAGAGAAGGAAAGCTATTATTTTCATAGCTCACGTTCAGTTTGACGCGAACCGCTTGCAATGAGGGATGATTTATCGACAGCAATTAAATCAGCCGGAAGCCGATTTTTCTTTTTCCATTCTTTCTTTTCTGCTTTTCGTTTTGATAATAGCAGAAAGCTCCCCGGTGGCGGAAATTGATCTCGTACGGATTTGCCGATACTCACTCTGGGATATCGTACGAACTACAAAATTTCCGGGGATATCGGAAATTCCACAATTATTATTTTTATTTTTCGTTGTTAAAATTAAACTGTCATGGGAGTGATAGCAACAGATTATTCTGTAAATTTGTATATTCGATCAGAGCTGTTACAATGAAAAAGAGTTAGCAATTTGTTTAACTTTTTTTCTCCATATTTATGCGAATCGAGGGATTGCCATTGGAGCTTCCGATTGGAGCTTCTGCTGCCGCAATTTGCATAACTCTCGTCAAAGTTGCGCGAGAGCCGTATTGTTTACTATTAACTCTACACAATGATCTACAGTCTGAAGTTTCGAGACCGAGCTTGTCCCGAAATTGTGTTGGAAATTTTAGTGGGCCATGTTTGTGCACTTACCACCTTAATATCGCAAACACCGTATGCTTTCGTATGCACAAACCTAATGAATGATTTGATAAAGAAAAGAAAGAATCATCCTCAATGACTTTATTCGCTTTGTAGAAATAATTCAGTAATATATGATGATAATAAAATGGTAATAAAAATTGATCAATATTCAATATACATTTTATCCATATTTTATCATATTAAAGCGGAATACTTCATATTTCCCTCCCTCTTGATAAACGATATTTTATTTTTATATATATGAAAATTTTATATGAAAATTTTTATTTGAAAACAGTACAGAAAACACACAAGGTCGGTGTCAAGCAAGTAATGCCAAATAATCGTACAGACATGCAATCCTAGACAAATGCAAGACGTACTTATTCATGCAAGGTTTAATTAACCGAGACTTGAATGTTAAAGTCTTGTTGCACCTGCAGGTTTACATCAATTATAAACTATAATACCTTTCGATATATACTGAGGAGTAAAAATACGAGCAAACCGGAAATACTCCGTCTTGCAGGGAGCGCATTATCCACGCTCTCGTCTGTTAATTAAAACTTAACAGGATGCTGCAGCACGTACATCGCGTCAGTATTATGCGGCTTTACGTAATAGTGCACTTAGCCCGAAATAGATTACTCAACCATAGCATGCAGAATTAATGTACCACTTATCGACGAATAACATATTTATCATACAGATTTCTGTGATTGTTACTTTTCATTCTGATGTTGCTCAGCGCCTATATTATTCGAATTTTTCGTTACATATATTCGTAAATTTCTTATTTTTGGTCTCATTCTTTTACGTGCAACCTCATGCATTTGCTGTATCAGACGTCTCAAAAAGATTTAATACATTCTTTCCGGTTGCTTGTCGTTCATGAATATCCGTCCTTCATCAACGACAAGAAAGAGAACAATAAAGAAAATAAATGGTCTCGACTCTTAGTGATCGGAAAAGACCATCATGAGAATTGCTTCGCGAAATTGTCGCACGTATTTAGGAAGAGAGATAGAAATCCGATTCAACAACTGTCTTAATTATGCATTTTTTTAGCAAGTTACCTTAGTGCAAATCTCAATAACGTACTCAATATAGTACCAGAGTATTATAATTTATTTAATATTAATTTAGAAAAACAAATTAAATAAAATTAATTTAAAAATTGAAACTTGTAAAATCGAGAATGTGTGAAAGAAATGTTACACAGCCTACTTATATGAAAATTTTGCAAACCAATCAGACAACAATTAATCTATAATCTTGTTATGATGGGAAATTATTTTAGTTTATTTAAATTATTAGCAATTAAGTCGACGACGTAATTGCAATCACGAAAACGAAAAAAAAAACGGTGACAAAATTACTGGAGGCTTCAAAGCCTTTGCAGCTGTCACGATCTTTCGTGGAAATCATTTTGCGACGGGAATTGCATGTTGCTGCTCGCGTTGCAACACGCTGCTGCCGTTACTCGCTTTATCAAGATGCGTGCACGTCGAAAGTGGCATTTTACTTATCGTTGATAATACGATAACGCGCGCGTCGTGCGAACGACTTTAGTGAACACCTTTAGCCAGATCTTGATACGTTGTCTTTTAAATGTATGAAACACAGATGTGTGAAAACAAGTAGTTTCCTCATAAATATAAAATAGGGAACGTATAAGTAAATAAGTATACATATATTGGATTATAACATGTATTAATCCCATTTATTTGGTGTTTTTAATAACGAATATGTTCCAAATAAATAAATAAATAAATATATATATCCAGATACAAAATATGAGATAATCATACGGTGGGATATATAATATAAGAGAAAAAAATACACAATATATAAATAAAATAAAGATATATACACTAAATTAGGTTATATAGAATTAAACAAACATCTGATAAAATTGAAATATAAATACCTCATTTTTGTACGTAGAGATTTTGTGCAAAGAGTTTTGCACGGATCACTCTGTATTCTTGACCTAACAACATGTGCGCATCAGTCTCTTTTGAAAGCCGTTGCAGATCGGGAAGTAACAAAGTAATACTCGTTGAAATTCTGGCTAGGCTGTCACCTTCGGTCCATAGTTTCGTGTTATTTTTTAGTCGGAAACTGTATCGAGAATGAAGAGAGAGAAAGAGGGGGGGGGGAGTTTTGCGGTATTTTTTGTAATGAATTATCTTTGCAAATTCATCAAGGTAGTAACAATTTTCTAGTTTACGAATATTACACTTTTAACTCTCATTGCAAATGTCTTTCAAGTATTTCTACAAATTGTTTTTATGCTTGGCAATAAATTAAGTTCAACATTCCATGAAATTGTAAAAGATTTAAACAAGCCTTAGCTCTATGAAGTAACACGAAATGTGTACAGAAAATTCTTGACGAAACGTGTAGAGAACGTGCGGAGTACTTCGAAATAAATTGAGAGAGAAGCAGAAACTAGCCGGCATTGATTGCTTCCACTTTATTCGCGTTAAGTACTCTTCTATTACATTTCACGGAACTTTGTGCGAGCGCAAGTGTTTCTTTCCTGCGAAGCTCTTTTGTACCCTTCTTCCCCCCATTTTGATTTTTACATTTTACATTTCCATATTGTGTCTTTGTTCCGCTCCATAATGTGAAAAATCATTAAAAAATTCAATTTATTACAACGTGTTCTAAATAATTGGAATCGCGAATCCTAGTATCGAAATTCCGAGATTTCGAAAATTCGAAGAAGTTGCTATTTTTTAAGGAAAGAAGAATAAATAATGGTGTTGCGATTCATCCAACAGCGGTTCTCTCTTGCTCTCTTTATCTCCTCTCCTCTCTTTCTCTCCTCTTCGTTCACTGTTTCTGTATCCTGTTTTTTCTTTGTCTCTTCCCATGTTATATCTCTCCCTCAATTATTCTTCTGCTCTTTTCTCCTCTTACCCCATTCTCTATCCCTCCTTTTTCATTCCCTTCTCTCTTTCTTTTTCTTCCCTCTTCCCCCCTCCTTTTCTCCTTCGTCCTTTTCTCTGGATGAGAAATATAACATTATATTTCAATGGAGAGATTTCTGGGAAATTTGCTGCTTTATTTGCAAATGTAATTTTACCACTCATATCATCGGAAGTGCGTATTTCCGATTGCGTTGCCGGCGGCGATGCAGCGAGTAAAATCAGTTAAATCCAAATACCCTTATTTACTTGGTTAATGAAACAGAATGCGAAACAGCAGTTTTCGAACGTGGGAGAGTTTCAGTTTCCATTACGATGTTTACTGACATTTTCTCCCCTTTCCCGCTTTCCTTGCTTCTCTTGTCAGTACTTTGTGTCTATTTTCGTAAACCGCGGTAGGAAGGAAAATTAAACAAAAATAAAGCGGTGGAAGTTATCATTCTAATTTTTGATGGATTTAACGTCATGAACGTGATAAATTCGCTATTTCAGATTTGTATCTGTTCACGAAGACTGTACCGTACTATAGAAATTATTGGAACTCGCATGTGCATACAGACAATGCTCGATGTTCGATGCAGCAATGGGTAACGCTACAGCCCGATTGTGTGTTTACGGCCGTTTCTCGCCACCGAATGTATCGCGGAATGGGAAAATGGGAAGGGAATGATGCAGTCAGGCTTCCACGATAAAGAGACGCATTGATGAGAATGCGATACAAGCGATGTACCATTCTCATCGACGCAGTTTCATTTTAACTATCGACAGAAATAAAAGGACATTATGATGATTTGCAACGAGATGGAATTTTAATATATGAACTTCGTTCGGCGATAATTTGATGGATTCTGGTTGTCTGTCTACGATTAAGGGTCGGCTCTCTCTACCTTGATTTTATGGGAGGCGTTTCCGATATATTTTACAGGTTTCAAGAATACAAAAAATATTGTTTTGAGGAAAAAGTAAGGAATGAAAATATGGAGCGCAAGAATTTTCGGCTATGTCATTCCTCGTCATAAAATCAAGATGGTAGATTGGAAAGAGCCGACCCTTAAAATGCATGCACAATTCAGTTTTACGAAGTTAGCAGCCTCGAAATGATTACTTTCGAGTCCCCCAGGCACAAGGGGCGATGTTCTTTTCAGATTTTTTTTTCTGGTCTAACATTTCCCCGATGCATGTCAATTACGGCTTACGTAGCTTTCATGATATTTTTTTCTCTATTTCGGAACATAATCCGACACCGCGATTTCGCAATCATTCTCGTGATTAATAATAATATATCAGATAAAATTAATAATGATATATCAGATAAAATGTCGAAACGTTTGTTTTCTTTTCTAAACAAAAACAATTTTGTTAAGTTTAACATACATATTTCATATATCCTAAATGATCTAGATAAATTTTTGTGTTAATTTAACGAATATGTCAAACAATGACAATGACGAATATGTCAATCAATATTATGTAAATAATATAACATTTAAAATTAGTAGGAAAATTATAATGTTTGGAATTTTATATAAAATAAACACACTTATAATGTTAAATTTTACTTAAAGAAGATAGTATTTGTACCCCCATAATGTAGTACTGTGCGTTAATGATTGAAAAAGGTTGATTTAATATGTGAATGTTACATTATAGAGAGAGAATGGAATTCTTATTATTGCATATAAAATATTATTTTATTAACATTTGGACTAGTTGATTATAAATTTAACATATAAAGTTTGATTAACGCAACAACGATTTGTTAATTTACACATGGATGTGGATTGCGTATTTAACATAAAAATTTTAACGAGGAACGTTTTTAACGTTTTAGAAATACGTTTTAGAAATACAAAATGTTTTTTGCTGTGCATTAATGTAAAATCTTTGGTACAATTCATCACTATAAATGAAATATTTCACGGTAATTATCAATATAAAATAAATACTTGATGAGCTCGCAGTACATATCACAGAACGGTAAGATTACGTGTACGTAACGAATACGAGCGGGGGAAACCTGACTAGTGCCTTAATAGGAAACCCGCTCAACTTGCAAGGAAAGAATCGATGAAGCGACCGATGGGGGCATCGCAAGATGAATTGATTTATTAAAATGTTCTATCAAGGGATCTAATATGCATATTCCAATGAAACTGGCTACTTTTATACAATCGCGGCATACGGAATTATAATCGATGCAAATGGAATCACTCGCGGCAAATGTCGTGCGCGTTCGTCTAATTTTAATTCTCATGAATACTTTCACCCGTTTTTCATTCTGCATTCGTATGAATTTTGCCACCGTTTTTGTTTCTCGTAATTAATTTTTGACTACTCATTAAATTGAATTTATTTATTGTATTAATTATGACGATTGTCAGTTATGTGAAATTGAATAGCGGAACGCTTAATAATTGACATCGCGTTAATAATTACTACAAATCCGATAATATAATTCAGATTTAGATTGTTTACGATTGCGGTATTAATAAGCTAGTAATAACAATAATCGAGCTGACTGTTAAAGCGCCATAAATTTCACTCGATAATAATAACTGGAATCACCGATGAAATTCCGACGAAGAGTTTCTCGTCTACCACAGAGCAAATTGTCTACCGCGGTTTCCATGCCGCGATCAAGTTGGAATATCGTCAGCCGTGTCGCCGTAATCACGGCAGTGACCATAGAGGCCTAATGGATCTTTTGATCATTGCCACTGGACACGTGATCCGCAAACCGCGTACCGCACGCGAAATTCAATATCGCCAAGATCGATCAATTTGCGAGAGGACACTGCGGCAATTACTGTACACGTGGGCATACAAGATGCAAAAGAGAAATATATATTCGAAAATTCAGAAACGAGATGTAAGAAGCAAAATCGAGGCGATGCACAGGAAAACGAAGATTCAGAAAACGAATCTTCGAGTCGCTTCGAGTTTTATCGCTGATTGTGGCATGAGCGTAATCGGTTTTTCTTCTCGCATTGATTCTCAGAGTGGTCGAAACTTGGAATCGAAGGCTTGGAAATTTCGCATGTATGCGCTAAAATTCCATCTAGATAAATCCGCTTACAAGCATCGAATTCACGATGGACAACTCTTGGAGTCTTGGGACCATCTCGGAAAATCTTGCTTGCTTTCACGAAACCTCCTGATCACGTAAAGATCAACTTTCACCTCGTGAGCCTTTTATACTCCACGTTACGCTTCGCGTAGCATCAGCGTACATCTCCAGCTAGATTTTAGTGAAAACGACGTTGCGTGATGGCCGAGGAAAGCCCTCGAGCACTCCTTTTTCTTTATCTTCTTTTCTGCGCTGAGCTTTCACCATAACTTTGCCGCAAATGGTGACGAATGAACGTCACACGACGATCGACGACGTATATGACGATAAGGAAGAAAAACGACGCCGTTTCTGTCTCCTGGTAAGAAATCGCAACCCCAAGTTGCTTCCACGAAAAATTTTCGCTCCCCTAGAGATCGAAATAATCACCCCAGCGACGTACCGTAGATACGGAGCCGCGTATAAACTTGGATTGTTCCGACTGTTTTGACGTTCCGAAACGGCAACAAAAATTGCATTTGTCATTCATTATCTAGTAAAATAATAATTATTGAAGCGCGACGATTCTTTATAGCAAAGATCATAAATTCAGGCGCTTTCCTCGTAATTTAACGAGTACTGGCAAGTTGTGTAAATTATATCTCGGACACCCGCTATATCGGCGCGCATTGGAAATCAATACGTGCACATACGTATTGTCTAATAAAGAGTACATATATATATGTGTGTACATATATATGTAAAATCATTTGTATATACATTTTCGGACTGATTTGTAATTTTCTTCTTGTCCCCGTTTATAATTTCATTAATGTATTAATATAACTCGCTATTGTGAGATACATCTATTTATAAGAAGAATACTCTGTGGTAGTATAGGCTTCGATCATGCATGCGATCAGAATTAACATGATTTAATTCATGAGAGAAACGACGAGATACACATCGCTTGAATGAGAACACTGCGACACAGTTTTCCTCTTAGTTCCCGCACGCTCAGAGAGAACAGTCGAAATGGGGTGCATTTTGAAATTATCCGGCCGATGAAATAATGACGTCAATTGCAGGCGCGATATAACATTCAATATCATGAGGAAAGAGAGAGAGAGAGAGAGAAAGCGGGTGAACTAGCTTCTTGCCTCGGACTGGATTTTGCGGATTTTGCTGATGCGGCGAACAATCCGTGAATCACCGCCCCATCAGGATAGCCAGCGAGATATCAACTGAGAACCGTCGTTCCATTGAATTCTTTGTCGACGCAAAACGCACGAAATTCCTTTCGAATGAAATATTTCAGGTATTCGAGTCGTTTAATTACTTTCATCAAGTACTGCGTCGTTAGAGCAATTTCATTTATATTTAATTATATTTAATATATCAAATGTATAATATAATAACATTGGTATTGTGTGTAACTAGTTGTAACTGTGCTAATCATTTCTTTTCTCTTTCTCTTTCATGTAATTTTATTTTCCTTCCCATTTGTCGTAATTAAATGTGAGATGCATTATAAAATACGTACTGTAATAACGAGAGATTGCTCGCTGAAAATTAATTAATGTGATACAGTAATTAAGATACAGACACTTTTTATCAACGGATGCTTTTACAGACCGATGGTTTTTAATCAAAACCTTGCAGAGAATACTAAAACAGATGTTTTTCTCTCGTTGGAGGAGAATCAGCAAACGTAATATTGGCTGACTCGTTAACGAGTCCGCGAAAGCAATATTCACGGAATTTGCACATATACAGGGTGGGGCAATAACTATTACCACCTTAAATATCTTCTAATTTATAAGGTCCAGAGGAAAATTTATGTAATCAACATTATACGGTACGAAGGGGGCTAACATATGGCGATAATAATTTTTGTCCTGGTGGAGGCGCTTCGAAGATATCAAGGTCAACTTCATTTTTTTTAATAGGTTCGGTATGTTTTTTTTCCATAATTTTATAGAGGAGCTTAAAACAAGTACGGAACTCATGACACAAAATTATTGAACAAGATTAAATGTAAATGAAAACGATAAAAAATACATTTTTATATTAAATGAAATTTACGTTTAAAAGATGTACGAAATGACGCTTTATTAGTATGTTTTGTCGGAATGTTTTGATTTTGACATTCCTCATAAATGAGGATCAACTTGTTCTTCAAACGGATACATCGATGAAAATAAATAGTGACGTAAACTTATTTCAATGAAAACAAAGACCCTTTGAAGGCCATCTTAATAAGTTCACAGGATAAGATAAACATAAAAAGTAGTATCGATAGATAAGTCAATCGTGCAAGATGTATTCATTTGAAGAACAAGTCGACATGATGGAGAATGATCTCATTTATGGAGAATGTCAAAAAATTCAGTGAGAGTGCAAAATTTATACGCTGAACGATATCCTAATCGCACTCAGCCTTAGCGTCGAACATTTAAAATCCTATTTATTTTCATCGATGTATCCGTTTGAAGAACAAGTTGATCCTCATTTATGAGGAATGTCAAAATCAAAACATTCCGACAAAACATACTAATAAAGCGTCATTTCGTACATCTTTTAAACGTAAATTTCATTTAATATAAAAATGTATTTTTTATCGTTTTCATTTACATTTAATCTTGTTCAATAATTTTGTGTCATGAGTTCCGTACTTGTTTTAAGCTCCTCTATAAAATTATGGAAAAAAAACATACCGAACCTATTAAAAAAAATGAAGTTGACCTTGATATCTTCGAAGCGCCTCCACCAGGACAAAAATTATTATCGCCATATGTTAGCCCCCTTCGTACCGTATAATGTTGATTACATAAATTTTCCTCTGGACCTTATAAATTAGAAGATATTTAAGGTGGTAATAGTTATTGCCCCACCCTGTATATGGACATTTTATTATCCCTACATAACGAATATAAGTGATATAAACATTATAAAGTATTTACTTATTTTTAAAGAAGAACATAATCGTGGCAATGAATGCAAATGACATTATTTTATGTCATTTTAATAAACATCATAAAAAATTAAGAAAAATAGCTAAGACAATTAATACAATATCGAGTCATTAAAAACTAAGTACTTAAACGCCTTAAATCGATTTTTAGCGCAAAACGAGATTAAATATTTGAAAAAAATAACGAGCGGCCAAATTCAACGCAACATTTGAAAGTTCACTTTTAAATAATTAAATATCGATAATCTGAAGAAAGGAGAAACTTGCGAAAGTTGACAGAGTTTCGCCGCTATTTTGTATATTTGCAGCTTTGTTCTTGAAATTTTCTTCTGGAAATTGCAACTGTAGCGTCGCAATAATGAGTAAAATAGAACGAAGGGCGCAAGAAGCGTCCCGGAAAATCAACTACCGAAAAGTTGCCATTGCTCGTCCCTCTATAAGTCTATACTATGAATCGATACCGAGACGAGTCGGCTTGCGACTTGTTCCGTTATTCTGTATACTTCTATGGAAATCTCAATGGGAAGATTCTCAAAGGGCTTCGAAAATGTTGACGCGAGAACAGCGGGACGAATAAACTTTTCAAGACGTTCCCACGAATAAAAAATTGACGGTTTCCTCAAGAGATGACATCGGATCGGACTGCGGACTGCGACCAAGGAACAGAATATGGGTGGCGTGAATATCGATGTGCTGTCAAAGGGTTAACGGTATAGGAATAAGAACATTGAGAAACGAGGTTGGTGCGGTCGCAGGCCTTCATTGACAAGATACAGGAGAATTGCAAGTCGGCAGGAAAATTCTATCAAAAGTATCTTGAGCCCTAATCTCTCTCTGAGTTGTCCGCGGGAAATCTTCTGAAGTGATTCAGCACACGGATGCACGACGTTGTTTACTCGAAAGTTGCGTAAAAGCGCGTAATCTTTCTTTTCTTTCTTTTTCTTCTTCTGATAAACTAAAGCCATTTGAATGGTTAATCTCATTTTTCATTAAAATGTAACTTGGGTGCGTTGTTGTGGCATCCTCTCATAATTTTCCACACGAAGCTTCTCATTCTTTTATCATTATTATCTTCATTTATCTTCATTTAATATATTTCTCTTTCGTAATATAATTATGAAAATTCCAAGCTATATTACGCATAAATTACGCATATTTTTCCACGTGCCTTGCTTCGTTCATTTTTCAACAGTTGAACTAGGCTTGCTCATAACTGGAATCATTTTCATGCATTTAAATTGCTCGTCTGAGCACGTTCGCGCATACCAACACACATGCTTACTATGCTATAGAAACAGCCCTAGCTTTTAAAGGTATATCAAAGACATAACATTCTTTCAGAGAGATTTCAACCAGCAACATAAATAGAATTCTCTTTATTTGTTACTACGCAACATGCAAAGCGAACATGCAATTCTAAAAGACATTTAGCATATCTGCCCATGAAAGAGGGGTAATTAAAATATTTCGAATGCCTCTACGTGTTTAGGCATTTATGTTGTTCAGAGATTCACCGAGGAGAAAATATCTCGAAATATTTTTAAACGGGTATGTCTCTTTTGAAAACCGATTTTTCTTAAACTTGTTGAGCTCGAGACTTGTCAAGCTCGAAACAGCTCGAAATAAATTAATCCATCTAATTGCAGAATTGTGATCTGATCGCGTCATTGTATTTCTGTTGTGAGTCTGATTTCCGATATTAATTACTTAGCCAAGCGCATCATTCCGTCGAGAGACACGCTTCCCTTTCCTCCTCTCTCACTCTCTATTATAGTTTAATTGTACGAATAATTGGACGCCATACGCGATGCACGATGATGCCATGCACGACATCGTCATTGACAGTCTGAAGGATTGTGGATTGCTGGACGGAATGGGACCAGTCGAGGCTAGAGACCCTCTAATAAGAGTCTGGCCATAAGCGATTTGGTCAAAATCGTGCGAGAGAGAAAGATATATATATATATATATATTCGCTGACGCATGTGCTCACGCATGCGCTACAGATAGTCCACGCTACATTTCAATGAGTATAACTCATTTTGAGTATAACTCATCTTGTAGTATAACTCATCTTATAAAAAGATGAGTATAACTCATCTTTCTCTCTCGCACGATTTTGATCCAATCGCTCTTATGGCCAGACTCTTATTAGAGGGTCACTAGTCGAGGCGCTTCTTCAAGGGCCTCTTTAGCATAAACTGGAACGTGAAATTATTCTTAAGATGCAGTTAGGCTGCTTGTTATAGTCTTACTTCTCGCAATTAGTTCCGAGGGTTTTCCTGCGAGTTTAGCAACGACCTTGGAATTGATGATCGATTAATTAGTAACGTATTAGTGCTAACGTATTCGTGCTAAATAGAGAGTTATGTTTCCAGAATAAACTGTTTGAGAAATGCACGTAATAGAGAAAACAGTCAAGCGTTTTTCAAGTTTTCTGAAAGTTTTTTGGAAAAAATTAATATAACGCAGTCATTTATTTATTACTTTTCATTAGAGATGTAAACTTACGGTTAAAGTGACGGTTACTGACGGTAAAATTACAGTAAAATGGTAATTTATTGGTAATTTTGATAAAATTCGTTTTTTTAATGAGTTTTATGCAGAAATATTATTTGTCAAATGGGCTCTCTTCATGTTTTCTGCACTGCATAATGCATAAGTTAAAAAAATATTCTCATCAAATGTACATCTGATAATTTCTGAAGTATTTTTAAGATTAAGATGAAAAAGAGGAAACTATTTACAATCCTTCGCGAGTATCGAGAGTAATCCAGAGTATTAAATTTTCGATTTCTTAAATCTGAAGCTTTGCCAATCTGCTGTCCTGATATATAAACCACTTAAGAGTATGTAATATTGAAATTTCATATTCCCTTAAATTTCTATACATAGTATGTTCATATTTAATACGATTTCTCATTCTGAATAAATTATTTGAACTGCAGTAAAACAAGGTCGAACAGCTGACAAACATAATCTGCAAATCCGTTTTATATTTCATTTTTAGATGGAAACAGAGAAGAGAGTTGACGTTTGTGGAGACATTTTGTTCTCAAGAAGAAAGAAGAAAATGTAACGAGTCACTTGTCGAAAATGTTTGCAATATTATAACAATGCAAATATGAGTTAAATAGTGTTTTTGTTTTACTCATCTTAAAGGCTAAAAATGTTGCTTTTGAATTTTATATCAATATTTCATTATTTTTGTCAAAATTACTATTTTACCGGCTTTCCAAAATTACTGGGTAATATACTGCAATTTACCGAGTAAATTACCGTTAGCTTGGGTCATTTTCATCTCTACCTTCAATCATTTATTATATGTATGTTTAATTTTATTTTATGTCTTTTTAACAACGTATAAGCTGTAAATGCTTGGTGCTTATTCTCGCCCTTCTTGTTACAAAAAGAAAGACTCAGATAAAATTGTAAAAATAATTAATGCGAAGGACGCAACTCCCTTACATTACATACATGATAGATTATGTAGAAAATGAAATAATTTTAAAATAAAAGAAACCACAAAGTATTTGGATACAGTCGGATAAAATATTTTTCTCGTTGTACATTCGGCAAATATCATCATCGTGATCATCGTGGAATGTTTCAAAAACTAGTAGCAACATACTGCAAGCGTGTCGCATACATTCGTAAACCGAATGTGGCTTTCCAGCTCGTCAGTCACGGTCGATTTTGCGGAATTTACGACATGCTCCGGAAAAGCGAAATGCAAAAATGATATTCGTCTCTCCTTCAGTGTAATTCCGAAACAATATCAGTTTTGGTTCAGCCCAGGACTCAGAGGTTCAGTCTAGATTGAAATTGTTAGCAAACAGAACATCATGCTGCATCAAAGACCGAACGGCGAATGAGAAACAGGAAACATCACATTTACTCGGAATTATTCTTATTATTTTAATTGTACGTCACGTCTATATGACAGCTTTATTAATACCGGTTAGGTCTATTTCAGTTAAAATTTCGGAGAGGATGGAAAATGTTATGTAAAATCCAAATTTCAGAATGCCACAAGATTTTTTATATACAGGGTGTCCCATAACTCTTCATTAATATTTTAAAAGGTGAAAGAGGATTGAATATTGAACAAAAAATTCCTTTTGCGATTTTGACTCAGACTATTATTTACCGAGTTATTAACAGTTAAAGTTGTCTAATCAGACGGCGCAGAGGCATAACATGCTATGAGATCCCTCGCGCTTACCGTACTTTTCCTCGGTTAAAATTCTATTTTAATTTTTCTTATTTTCTTATAACAAATAAATCAATAAATCGATAGACAAATAAATAAATAAATGAATAAATAAAAAATAAATAAAAATAAATACAGAAATGTATTCAATTTCTGATTGCTTTTTATTCTTATTTATCCCATAGCATGCTACGTCTTTGCGTACTCCGACCGTGCGCTATCTGAGTAGACAACTTTAACTGTTAATAACTCGGTAAATAATAATCTGAGTCAAAATCGCAAAAAGAATTTTTTGTTCAATATTCAACCCTCTTTCACCCTTTGAAATATTAATGAAGAGTTATGGGACACCCTGTACATTATTTAAATCATTGTATATGCAAAATCGTATGTATATACGATTTCAGTCAGGGTGTCCCATGACTGAAGGCCCATACATTAAGGGCGTGTTATTGACGTCATTTAGAGTTGAAATTTTTTAATAAACATATGTCCGTAAATGCTTCCTAATAGAACTACAATCATTAAAAGTTGATGTAAATATTTGAAAAAGAAAAGGAAAAAGACAATTAATTTGATTTGTTTATTTACAAATGTATTATAAAGTATATAATTTACAAATGTATTTCAAATTACAGAGTTATGGATGCGGCAACGCAAATAAGAAATTCACAACTTTCAATGGTTGTAATTTTGTTAGGAAGCATTTACGGACATATGTTTATTAAACAATTTCAACTCTAAATGACGTCAATAACACGTTCTTAATGTATGGACCTTTAGTCATGGGACATCCTGTATATTATAAACTTATATATTAAAAAAGTTCGTTGAGCAGAACAATTTCGAGGCCCGTAATGACGCGAAAATTGTTCGCTGAAAAGAATGGTAAAGTATCATTTTGGAGTGCTTCTTCCTTTCGAGAAATATCGTACATTTGTTGTTAGTCGTCTCTACCTTTATTCGCGCCTTTTACCCTAATTGGACATTCAAGAATGATGCGAAGCTTTCGGGAGCTTCTCTTCAAAGAAACTAATGGCGAATATCCCTTCTTCCTCTCTCTCTCTCTCTTTATTTTCTTCTCTTTCCTTTCCTATTTCCTTTCTCCCCCACCTCTCTCCCTCCATCTTTGTCCTCTCTCTCCCTCTTTTTTCCTCTTCTCTCTCTTTTCTCTCTCCTCCTCCCTCTCTCCTTCCTTCACTCCCTCTCCCACTCTCTCTTTCTCCTTCTTACTCTCCCTCTGTTCCTCTCAAACCCAAAAGCATTTTTCGCAACTTAAACGTCTATGTACCGTGCTATAAAGCAACATGCTAACAGCCTTGCCATCTTTCCAGATTTTACGCATTAGATCATTTGGAAGAAGCAGAACATTTGGAAAGCTTAACACGATGGATGTTCATATTACAAATTTTCACATTGTTTTATATCCCGTGTTTATCACACAATATGATTCAAATGATATGATTTTAATATCAATACCAACAATATAAGAAAGAATACAAGCCAATAAAAATCAGGTCAAATTGAAAGCTAGTCCCAATCACTAACGTACATAAATCCTGAGCATAAATCCTCAAGATAACGAAGGACCAGAAAAGTAAACTATTTCTTCCAAACAATTTTTCTTTTCTTATTCACAATCATGAAATTTATAGTAACGAATTCTTTAAGATGGTAATTATACATGCAGCATAGATCACGCTATTGATAACATGAATGAATAAATTTCGATTTGTGATAGATATGTTAAACGTATAAAGAAATCTTAAGATTACCAATAATTAATCATCATTGAATCACGAACCTCTCAGTATTTCAGACGTTTTCAAGACGTACTTGAGTTTATATTACATATACAGAATGTTTCAGAAAAATGGATAACCTTTAAGAGCATATTTTACTGTAAGGATGAAAAATAGAATAGGCAGATATCCATTACATGTATGGACGAGCTAATGGAAACTGCAGCAAAGCTCAGCATTTTTATCAAATCTTTCCTCAAAGAAGATGTCCTGCTATAATTATCTTTATTTCGATCCATCGCCGATTTAGAGAAACAGGATCTTTCTTACCCAGTATATTTAATCGAGAGTGTAACAAAAACATTCGAACACCTGCAATCGAAGAGCAAGTGATTAGACGAATCGAAGAAAATCCAAGATTCAGCATGAGACAGATCACATTAGAAATGCAAAATGTTTCTCAACTGTGGAGGATTATGAATAAAGCTTTTTTCCTTTCACAGGATGCTATAATAAATTATCATAATAATCATCAATGATTATATAAATTCGATATCGACATAAATTTTCCTGTAATGTATGGGTTGATTGGAGATTTCCTTGTTGGATCTCAGTTTTTTTCCCACCTACACTTAATGGTAATAATTACAGACAATTTTTGAGAAGGCAACTCCCTGCATTATTAGAAAACGTTCCGCTACAGATACGTAATCAAATATGGTTTATGCATAATAGAGCTTCAGCACATTTTAATCACGTTGTTCGAGAGTTTCTGAGGCAGAGTAGGCCATATATGTTCTTCCTATTCGAATCCTTTGGATTTTTATTTATAGGAACATCTTAAGACTTTCGTTTATGATATTGCTATTGCTACTGTGGAAGTACTATGAAATCGTATTATCACTTTGTGTGACAAAATACGAAGTGTTGCAGGAAGTTTTGAACGTCTTCAACAATCCATGAGACGTCGATGTGAGACGATGTGATTGATGCGGAAGGAAAGCAATTTCTTTAATGAAATGGTATTTACCAAAATATATTGTAAATAGAAAGTGTTTATAACTTAGAAAGGAAATATTTCCAGACCCATATTTATATAACTTTTTTTTCATCCTTACAGTGAGTGGAATATGCTTTTAAAGTTTGTCCGCCTATTTCTGAAACATCCTGTATACTCATCTATCTCGCAAATGTTTAAATTATCCATGACATATGTACACATAATTATATTACTGGTAATATCTATAATATTTCAATTATTTCGCTAATAATTGCAGATTTCGTTACGTAATAATTCCAGCACTACTAATAAAATACTGAAAAAGAAGAAAATGCAAATCACTCACCGATACAGCATACGTTCCTGACGATCTGCTTCCCTGTAGATCTTGTAGTACATCGCGATCATGATTATTCCCGGCACCCAGAAGCTTATGCCAGAACTAACGATTGCGTAAGGCTTGTTGACTTGGAATACACACACATCCGGATAGTTTCTTCTGTATTCCAAGTGCTCCTCTGTAGTGTACCACCCCGCAAAAATCGGCAAGAAACTCATGACGGTCGGCGAGCACCACACTACGCTCAACATGGTCCCCAGTCTCACATTGGTCATGATCAATGGATAATCCAATGGTTGTACGATCGCGTAATAACGATCGACGCTGATACAACACAGATGGAGAATACTAACAGTGCTGAAGAAAACATCTAGCGAGTTCCATACATCGCACATGAAGTATCCGAACAACCAACGTCCCGACAACTCCACGGAAGCGTTGAAGGTCATGGCGAAAAGAGCTACCAGCATGTCGGCCAGAGCTAACGATACCACGAAGTAGTTGGTGATCACTCGAAGCTTGCGGTGCCTCATGACCGAAACAATGACCAGCAGATTACCGAAGATGGCGCAGATAATGATAAATCCCATGATGAGAGCCTTGAATGTCAGCCAAAGGACGTAATCGACTTCATAGTGATTCTTACTGCTGTTATGCTGGCCGGTATCGAGAAGCAGGTTGCTCGGCAAATCCGTGATGTTGTCCAGGTTTTCTTTCAGTGTCTCGTTAAATCCCATTTTGGAGCTTTCTCACCGTTTGACTGGCTACCATCGCTTATCTTGCTGCTCGTTTTCCGCTTCTGCCTCGATGTGACGGACGAGGAGCGCGTGTAACCGATCCATTTACGAGGAAAGGTTACGAGCTTATTATTTGGATGACGTCGTAGACGATCAATACTGATCGTATAATTATCTGATCGTGACATCCGAGACTTGGATGAAAGCCCGATAAGACCCGAAATAAGAAGACTAATAAACGGGAATGCATCTCGGAATGCGAGCACCGTTCAATTAAGTAAATTGACACTCGCGTGGTAGTCGAATACTTGAGTAGTACTTGAGCTTATAGATGCTTCGTATACTTGTTGAACTCTATGCTAATGATTGTCCGTTTAAGTGCGATTCTGCGATTATTCTAGTTGCAAATCTCTCTTGTTACTTTTTTGTTTCGTAGTGATTGTCCGAAACAGTGATTGCAGTTTGATGCTGTTGCAAGCGAAACGTTGTTCCGGGCGAGATTTGAGTCGATGACGGAACGAGATTTTCGAGCGCTGCATTTCTCTCGTAGGTTTTCAAGTGTATTTGTGCGACGACAACCTGCGAACCAGATATAACGCAAATACGTATAAATAATGGGGCTGATGAAACAATGAGAAAACTTAAATCTGGTAAAACGCAATTTAATAAGTCGAGAATAGCGTAATATCATATCAAGATTAGTCAATATGAAGATTAAGAGACGTACATGGTCTGTCCAGACTCTGGTGAGACTAATTACCGAAAAAAATGCAAGACGTCAATTATTATTTGGTTTTATTTTTTTTATTTAAAACACTCCTTTTGAAGCAATTACTTACTGCGTTTTCAGAATCGTCTCCAAAATCGCAGTCAAAACCCTTTGAATGTCCTGAATGATGTCATCACACTTTCATCAATACTTTCTTTTCACTGCCAATTAGAATTTTAATAACAGGCAGAAGTCATACGGAACGAATACAGGAATATTTGGGCACTGCGATGCTATTTCTGGCCAAGAAATCAATAATTTTGAATTTATGCGCCGGTGCATTATCGTGCAGAAACGAGCCTTGCTTTCGGTACAGATCAAACTCGAAGAATGTTCTACAACACCAATGTTCCACAAACAATTCAGAACACCCAAATAATAATCAGCGTGCACCATTTGCCTTTCCAGTATGAATTCCTTATGCACGATTCGTTTCGAATCGAAGAACAGTGGGCAATATTTTGATTCGGTGCACAGCTTCTTCCGCCACTTCATGAATAGTTCATATTGAAAACACCATGTTTAATTACCATCACCAATTACAATGTTTTTTATGAAATCGGGATCAATGTTGGTCGCTTTTAGTCTTTGCAGTGCTGCACTCTGGCATCTTTTTAATCCTCCATCAGCAGTACGAAGCGTATTTTTTCATCGAGTTTTCGTCAATAAGATACTGTTACATTTAACATCAAAATTTAATGACACAGGCTAGCACTTTGAAAATTTGTGTGGTTATATAGCTGAAATTTCAAGCTTAATAACGCAATCACTTATCAAGAGATAATGCTGCAGGAAAAATTTGAAAAAATCAGTTGCAGCAAAGACTGGACAGATCATGTATAGCGCAATGTATGTAAATTGTAAATTAAAACTTCGATGAATTAAAAGTCATTAATTAAGTCTCTTAATTGTAAATATGTGAAATAATTTGGCTTATTTATTGCGGGTCAATAACGGTGCGTTTAGATACGTTCCGATGTAATCCCAGCTAAAAGGCTGTTGATTTACCGCAGGAATGTATTTTCGCATAGAAGATCGTTAAAATTGGATTGGATTAAAATTGAAACATAAAATGTATGTGAGTAACAAGTCACAACAATATGATCTAGAGCTCACGTATATCGGACACAATGAAAATTGCACGCGCAAATTAACACATAGACGAACGTACCGTCCGCAAATTGACTAAACGCTATTTAAAAATCACGATATGGAATATAAAATCGTTACGACGTTATCGGGAAATTATGATACATATACCGTGTGGAAGAAGTTTAATAATGATAAATAATTAATTATATTTGCAAAATGTGATCGGTAGAGAGGAGGAGAATCTCAGACATGTGATTTCAAAAATTTAATTTGACCATTTTGATGTACAAAAAGAAAATGAAATCCCGTTGAAGTCATATACGCGGACACTCGTTCATCGCGTGATGATGAAAATTTCGCGAGCGCAGAAATTTCGCAGTGGTAGAAAAGTTGACGCGTGAATAATTTCTCTCTCACGCGAAAAAAGTTACTCGGTTTACCGTTAGTCTGACTAATAATTTCCTGGAACATGAGTGTAACGTAATTGTTAGCATGGCTTTACTCGTCGTGGATAATTACGCAAATAATAATGTAAAATTATATAAAAAAGAAATCATGCGAGTGCAGTTTTACATATAATGATTAGGTACCTGAATCAGGCATGAAACGCATTTTCAATACTGGTATTAACGAAAGCACGAATAAACAGGATTTTAATCGGCATAAGTGCTACAAGTGATTTTGATTTAGCAAATTTTCTTTTTTATTTAAAAAATTCTGTTTTGACTATTTACAGTTAACGGGACTATAGATAAGAAAGGTAGATGAGAAATTTCGAAGGTTTTAAAACACGAGAGACGAAAGAAGAGGGAACATACATATATTGATGTCGTAAGCCGGCTTGCGTCGGATAAGACGCGTGGATGCTCCACTAACATGGCTA
This sequence comes from Ooceraea biroi, assembly GCF_003672135.1. Classification (NCBI taxonomy): domain Eukaryota; kingdom Metazoa; phylum Arthropoda; class Insecta; order Hymenoptera; family Formicidae; genus Ooceraea; species Ooceraea biroi. Next base: position 7,336,423 of record NC_039510.1, read on the forward strand.
TAAAGCGCGCCGTCGCTATCATTTTCTTGCGCGCGTGCTACGAAATACGAGTGCGAAACACTAATACGAGAAATACGAGACGTCGTTCACGAATCGTGATTTCCATTTTCGCAATGCGATTCCGTAACATTCAAGATTTCGCGTACAGAAGCGTACAGAATAACGTGCACACGTTTTTGCGCTTATTTGCATCGCAAATTGCAATGTCGATTTTCATATTAATTATTTCCAATTAAAATTGTATATATATTTAAATTAAGCTTTTTTATATATGTATATATTTAATTTAAATATACATATATAAAAAGCCGCGGTTTTTGATTCCGACACATCGTGAAGATTTCAATCTACTTCATCAGGAGCGAGAAGTAACTTGATACTTCAACCTGAAGACCAGAACTGATATTTGCATTCTTGTACGTAAATCTTTCGAGTTAACATTTTACGATGAATAGCAAATGAGGATTTCGCCGATCTTTAAATTCGAATGAAGACGAGGTTCTACTTTGTGATGAATGAAAAACGACGAATCGCGTGATACGCAATTTTATTCAAATGACGATAATAGGATTCGTGAGTATGGAAATTTACGGTTGAATCCCTATGTAGAACGCGGTCGAACTCTCGTAATAAGAAATCGCGGAAGTGAATAATGCACGACGAGACTTGGAGGAAGTTTGTGTGAATTTTAAAACAAGAACTCGTTAGAAAGTCAAAGCCGTGTTAACTGGCTTTGTAATATTCCTGTCGGAGAATGTCGAGCATGAGTAATATCATTGGCTTGGTCATATCTTTTTTCACGCACATCGTTTATATTATAAAAAAACTCTCGGGTTAATTAGACATTTTTCTGACAAAAGCATGTAAGATGGCGTGAAATTTGATCGATTCGTTTATCATCATAATTACTGGAATGCAAAAATATTTTGATGAATAAACGTAATTCAAACCTTATCTTTGATATGTGGAATTATTTTGCATCGTTACGCTGCAAAAATAAATACGCGGGCAGTATAAATGAATTATTTCGTGAAATGATGAGATTTTCTATCAGATGTTGGCTGAAACAATCGCGTCGCGTTCGACGATCGATTTTCGATGTGCCTAACATAAACGTTGAGAGCTGTCTCTACCTTGAAACTCATTATTGTTCAATGTTCATAGATATTTTCATAGTAAGGTAAGTAACCCAAATAAGGCCCACCTTATTGTTAGTGCTTAATAAGTTAAAGGATTATGCAAAAAACAGACTGTATTTTTTAAAATCATTGTTTATTTATTAAACTTTAGAAAAAGCCTTAAGAAATTGCTTTATTTTTAAAATTTCCACTATTTTCGTTACATTAAAAAAAACATATTTTAGGCCTTATAAAGGAATCCTAGTTCTTAATAAGTTCACATTGAACTTAAAAAAAAACTGATTATATACTTATTATACATTTAACATAAATCATCAAAAATTAACAAAAATATTTATCTTTTCGTAAATTTATCATCTTTGGCTATTTTAACAATTAACAAATTTAAATAACTAATAAACAAATTTAACAAAAGTAACTAATTTAAACAATTTTAACAAAAATACTTAGTTTCTCGTAAATTTGTAATCTTTGGCTATTATTAAACTTTTCCATTTTAGCCTGAAAAAAATGATAATAAGATTAGTTTCAATAATCTTAATATGGGCCGAGTGAAAATCGAATGGGCCTTATTAGGCAAAAGTAACGTTCTGATTTATCATTCATTAATAAAAAAAATACAAGGAATATCGTAACAATGTATCTGTATCCTATAGATAAATAAACAAAATATAAATAAAAACCAAAAACATATATAATCTTGCATAAAGAAACAAAAACACTCACGTATTTTGCGGAAACTTTTTAACAAAGGACAGCGCGTGACCCTACCCGTTCGCTGACGTTATACAATTGCGGACACCGACAGGTTTGCGTCCGAGCGAATCCGGCGAGACGAACATTTGACACTCGTGGGCACTCACTACCACATAGTCACGTAGTCTTTCCATATTCATTGAGTGGGAAATTTAAAAGCTGAGCCTTGTTAGGGCGCGGGCCTTATTGGGTTCACCTACCCTACTGCTTTAGTTTTAATCGCCGAGAATAAACAATTTCGCGGTTTTGCATTATTTATAAAACTTTCTTCGGATACATTTCGGACCTATATTGCAATTCAGGCTGATCTGTATATCTGCATGAAATTCTAATAATAATTACACATTTACATTCGTTGTTCACTCGTCGATAAATTAATTAACGTGGTTGACGATCACACAGATCGGAAACGATGGATTGCGTGCGATTACGAAGATAAAAGATATCGATTAGCCGGAGGGGAATAAATACATGCGCATACACATACACCTACACACAGAGAGAAAGAAAGAGAGAGGCATGCATGTGTGCTTTCCTTCAAAAACGAATAAACACTCGAGACACTCGCATCCCATCGATATTTCAGCTGCATCAGAGAGGCAATATCTTACCTCGATGTATCTTGGTTGCGCTCGCTCCCTGATCAAGTTACTTCCGGTGTGTCTTGCTCGCCACAAGAAAATCAATTTGCAGTATTTTAGTTTCATGATGACGAATTTCACGCGAACGAATAAATATCACGACCTTTCTTGCTTCGCTTAATCGCGAAATTTCCAATCACGGCATTTTCAGTTGTTATATATTCGATTCAATCGTATACGCCATATTATTAGATTTATCGTCATTATTTATTCTAAAAAGATAATATATATAATATTATCTGTTTTTCAATCGTTCCATTTATTTCATCGTCCTTCCTTTCTTCAGTCATTTGATTACGTCTTGCACGCATCTCTTCTTGATGAAGCGGTTTTTTGGTCCTTTAATGGAAGATCTGCGAGAAAACGAGAAATTGTGCGATACACGATAAATTTCATTGAGATTATCTGATCGATGATATGAATAAATTGTAAAGCACACAAAGCGCATAGTTTCGTTATTACATGTATATGATGTTCCGACATTGTAAGAATTAAGAGAGGAAAATGAGAATCTTCCGTGAAAACGAAACGGTTCTATTTAAGTGTTTTCGCATTATTCTTGATTGTTCTATAAAGCCGAATAATCATGTAATATTCGAGAGAAGAGACTTTGAATTTTCGAACACACAAGACGTGTAATTAAACTGGAAGCATAATCAAGTTGGTAGAAAATAAATTTTTAGCAATCGCACGCGCGGAATTGAAAGATACTACAATATGATGGAAACGTTCTCGTAATTGGCATGTTTGCGGCTATAAAACTGTCCGTACCAGTTGTCAATAATCCGCGTAAATACAGGATACATCTCAATTATTATAATTAACCATAGTTGTAATATTAATATCTCTGATTATCCGAAATGTTAGCAATTAAATGAACATAATCAATAATCTTGGATTGATTAATAGAAACATCGAGCATCGAAATCATCTGTAAGTTTTTTTCTGACCGAATATGATTGATTCGAAAACACAAAAAAATACAATAATATTTAATTTTAATGATATTTTTACAAATAATTATTGTGAAAGATTTTTGCACTTGCACTCACATTTGCATTATCATCAAAGAGATGATAGCAGATGATAGTAGATAGTAAATAGTAGATAGTAAATAGTGGTCAACAGAATCAATAGGGAGAACAGAGAGAATACATTTTAAGTATTCAAGAAGTTGTGACAAATAGAATTCTTGTTGTTACGGAAGAAAGTACTGCTAATTTAAATAGATTTTAATTTGTGGAAACGAGGAGATTAGTGTCATGAACTTTTCAAAGTGATGTTTGATAATGTTCATCTCAGACAGACGTTATCGATTACGAGCATTATCGACATAAGGAGAATCACAGCATGGAAGAAATGATTAGTAAATTGCTCCGATTGAGAGGAAAAATTTTTCGGTGGTTTTGCTTAACTTAAATAAAATTTGTTGTAATCCAAATGTTTTGGAAATGCTGTTGAAATTGGTATTAATTACTGTGTTTGATAAAATCTGCTCGCCCGAAGAAGCCTGCGATGCAAATGAGCAATTGCCATGAATCGTCTAACAGATGGAGGTTGATGTTGAACCACTGGCTTTTCGAATAGAAACTTGTAATGAAGTAAATTGTAAAAGTTAGATCACCATCATTGATCTAATCAGAAGAACATCGCTTCGTTGTAATATTCAGAAGATAAGATTTAAAATTAAGGCGACCATGTTCGATTCATGAAACATGAGATTTTTTGGTTTTAACAAAGATAATGATGCTTCCAGTAGAGAGCGGAACGTCGAAGTACAGCCATCAGCGTAGTCTCATTTTTTAAAACAACACGCTTCTTCCGGTTTCGATAATTTATCGTAATATCCAGGGGAGAGTATTAAAAAATAAGAGAAGTCGTCATCGATCTCTAGATTGAAGAAGGGACACGTATTTCGGATTCAATATTCCCGATTTAGCACTGGGCACACTGTAGATTACTTCTACGAAACGCACTTTTAGAAGGAAATAAATTGTTCACTGTTATATTTAGTAATTCTTGTGACAATAGATGATTAGAAAAAATATTAGCTTATTCGATTTATTCGTTTTATTTCATTTTTCATTTTTTTTCACCACATGCGCTACATCGCAAATATTGTCCAGATCCGGAAAATGTCCGTGAGAGAGAACGAACGTGTCCCAAGCTGCTGTCCCGTTTACGCAGTGAAGAGGGTCTGCCGTGTTTGTAATAAAGGGTACCTTTATGAGCGAGTGATTGCACGATGCACGCTAATGCCCGACGCGGTGGCTCACACGGCTTGCGAGGCCGCAGTGAACTGTGGGTGGTCGCTTCGTGGAGGCTATCCCGCTTTCCACCAGCGACGCACTACCGCGCCACCCTGCTTCGGCCGCTCTTATCCCCATCCCCTTTATTGCGCACGGAGCGGCGAGGGAGCCGCTTTCACCTCCGGTCGAAACTGCTTCTCTCTACCGTTACCCTCCGCTAGCTCCCTCTTCTTCTCTCTTTATCTTCGGTGAGTGTCCGGACTTATACATATACCTATCATTGTTTTATCTAACGTCATCGGGACAGAGGACGATTGTTGTTTTTCTCAGCAAGAGCGAACGCCGGCGTTTGTCTTTTAGCCGATTACAAATTTCATTCATGGAAAATCAAAGATATGAATGACGGAGTAGATAGAAATTACTGATTAGATAAAAATTATAATAGTACGATAATAAAATGAACAAAAGAATAGAATATAGTTGTGAGGTTTTCTTTATTTTTAGTTACTGCTATTATTATTATTATTATTATTAAATATTATTAAATATTTGACGAAACACACACGCGCGCGTGCGCACGTATACATATTCAATTTGTCGAGGTTCTAATACGACTGATGCAGAAAAAAAAGAAAGTACAAAAAACATTAAGTATTTTTAGTTTTATTTTTTTTAATTCAAAATACGTTCCTTCTATGTACAATTTTTTTTGAGTCAATGCTGAAAGCAATTAAAAAAGTTTTCGGAGCAGTTATACTCCATTTTACTCCATTTTCAGAATCGTCCACAAAACCACAATCACAGTCCTTTGGATGGTATCGTAATATTTTCCTTTCGCCAACTTGAATTTTAACCGAAAGTCATACCGAGTCAAATTAAACGAGTACGGCAGGTGTTCTAGCACTCTGATATCTTTTCTGGCCAAAAAAATTATATGTAATCTTGAATTTATGCGCCGTTACATTATTGTGTAGAAGCAATCAAAACTCTTGTTCTTGGTATCAAGAGATACGGTAGTGTCTCGCGCCAAGTGTACGCGCAGCAAGACCGACCGTGTGTCTTTACGCGAAGCGACGATTTCAGAAATCCTTAGATTATCTTAATAACTGCTGAACGGATCAAGTTTAGAGTAGGCTTAATGGATAGCTTGGGTTTAAATTATATAATAAAAGTGTTCTCATTTTTCGTGTACGTGCCCTACGAGCAGAGATATTGCGATGCAAAGTCCGATTTGGCAAATTTACATTTAAGAAACGTTATCATCAACGTCATTTGTAGTTCGTTTTGTTTAGTTAGATGGCAGCAGCGCCGACCCTACGCATTTATACTTTTATGGAGGCGGTGGGTTAGGATCCTGCGTGCCATGCGGCGGGCTTTGTTGGTACGATTGCCGGGGCTTGCCGCGGAGCGTGTGGGGTCTCAGCTATGTCGTAGTTTTAGCGCGAGACCAGCTGTAGTTTTCGGTCGATACTATAAGTCCACATATTGTAACCGCTGACCGGATGGCGATGCCAAGGCCCTCTCTTTTTATACAATAAAAAAAAATTTATACTTTTAGTAATAATTATGCTATATTTCGCTTTTCTCTTTATGTAACGTCCTTATCAGTCAATATATATATATATTTTTCAATAAATTGTAATATACAGGGTGTTCCATTTTACTTTATTACACCAAAAAATTTTTATTTATGATTCTAGAAAAATTTGAAATGATACAATTTATTTATTTTGATGTGAAGGATTTGCATTCTTGAGTGGGTCCACGTGGCGACAAATAATTAATCACTCTGGCTTGTTCTTCTCATGAATATAAATGTTTATTACACTTGAGGAATAATAGCGACAATAAATGATCTCTGGATATAACTCCAAAATAAACGAACTGTTATACACAGTGAAACAATAAAGAAAGAAACTCAAAATAATACAATGCAATGCTTCTCACGGAATGACCTCGACTTCTAGACTGTTTTCACTGTTCTGCCCTAATAACAAGACAGCGGTCGCTTCACGAATCAATCGAGAATGATCGGTAATGGTCGGCAATTTCCGATCATGCATCAAACCGGCTTGATCAAAATTATATGTTGGTTAATTCGTTTTCCAACATTCTCCCTTAATTTTGACAAGTCCGGAGCATCTATACCACAGTATAAGAAATAATGAAAGAAGAATTGGAGTGCCAACTTCAATTTGAACTGCTTGACACTTATTATCAAATACGTGTACCAATTTTATTGACAATGTTTGAATATAGCAACGTTTGCCATTTATAATGTGATCAAATTCTATAAATATCATTATTCTAATTTTAAAAAAGTATAATAAATATATTAATTATATATTTTTAAAGCAAAAATGGCAAGCTTAATAATTGCTTTTAATTACCCTGCTTATTAATTAATTGCTTAATAATTAAATTAATAAAAACAAGCTTCTGTTGAAAAAAATTAACAAAAATAAATTTACAAAATTGATTTTGTGTGCTTAAAAATATTTTATTTAATACATTTTAAGATTAATTATAAGAAATATAAACTAGACGATGATATAAATTGCTAGAAAATTTTATTGCGCTTAAATAATGAATGATTATTTAATATTGTAACATATTTATTAATATTAACATATTTATAATTATAACATAATTTACAAACAATATTTTTATAACATACAAATACAAACAAAAACAAGGTACACATATAATTCAATACAAAACATATAATACATATCAAGTAAAACCTATCAGATAAAACATATAAAACAAAATATTAAATATTTTAATTAATAATATTTACTTATTCTGAAGAATTGTTATTTTTTTATGTCTTCTTTGTTCTGTAAAATCTCGATTTATGAATTTTAATGTATAAAATAAACAAACTCTAATATACAATTTAATTAAATAACTTCTCGGAAAATTCGAACATGGATGAGGAAATTCTATTTTTGATAAAATGTTTATAAAATTTTGCACTACATTAGAATGTTTAATGATAAAAAAATTTTCAAAAAATTTTGTATGCATTTCTTTAATATATTGTACAAACAAAGAACCTGGAATATGCAAATGGCCAAATGTATTTTCTGAATTATCATATGCTCAGAAGTAGCTATATAATTTTAAAGCGTTTAAATCACTATTTTTTTCTAATAGTAGTGTGCATGCTTCACATGTATATTTTATAAAACAACGTTTTAATACAAAACTTTTAATAGGTATCCACAAATATATGTAAATGCATTTTCTTCAGTTATTGGCATATTGCGATATTCATAATTATCTATTTCTGTATTTACAGAAGTATTGTTATTAACAACTGTCTGAATTTCTAACATATTCATATTGCGAAAGTTTGTACATTGAATTGACATTTGATCTTTATCTGTTTTACAATTTCCTGTTGAAACTTGACAATAATTTATACAAAATAACTTTTTAAATGAATAATAAAATTGTATTGGAGTAGGATTAAAGGCGTTACCATGTTGAGTACGCACAGCACCAAAGAAATTCTCTAAGGCATCTTGATTTAGTCGTCGTGTAAATAACAATTTTATGGGACTCGGAGAGTGTTCTAATTCTTTCCACATTTCAAGCAATGATTTGATAGTAATAATCCAACATTTGATTGATGTTATTGAACGTGTAACATCTTTTCCGGTTTTAGTTATTACTTTTATACGTTGAAGAAAAGATATCGTATCGTTTAAAAACAGATTTTGTTCATTTGAATTTGTGAACGCCTTTTTGTTAGGATTATTACTATAAAGTTTAGAAGAATTAAAAATATCAACTAATTTGTTGAAACGCTCTATAAACTCTGTTGTAAATGTAGCTTCGGCAGGTATTATACTTAAATTTATATATGTCTTAAGAGCAGCTGAAACCGTAGCGCTTAAAATTTGAGTAGCAAATTTTACTTTCATTCTTTGGAAATTTGTTAGGATTAATATGTGCATCTGTTAATTTAGGTGCAACATGATATTGCTTACTTTTGTCACTATTATATAAATTATTTATACAGGGTGTTCCAGACCTACCGTACCACCGGTTAATGGTAGATTCCTGAGGTGATTCTGAGACAAATGTTCCTCTTGCAAAATGTCGAGGATGGCGTAGTTTCGGCTCTACGAAAGGTTGTAGTTATCCTATCCTTGTGCAGAATTTTCCTGCGTTCAGTGACGGTGGGTCGAAGGGGTCCCGCGCATCGCGCACCCTTCAATTTGATCTTAATTTTTCGCGGCTGTTCAAATTGAAGTGTGCGCGATGCGCGGGACCCCTTCGACCCACCGTCACTGAACGCAGGAAAATTCTGCACAAGGATAGGATAACTACAACCTTTCGTAGAGCCGAAACTACGCCACCCTCGACATTTTGCAAGAGGAACATTCGTCTCAGAATCACCTCAGGAATCTACCATTAACCGGTGGTATGGTAGGTCTGGGACACCCTGTATATTGCCATGATGTAACCTTATCACCATCTACATTGTGTCGTAATAAATTGTTTCTCGTTGCTTTTAGTAAATGTGGCACATCAAACATATAAAATACTTTTTCATTATTAATTTCAAAATATTGTTTTTCGATACTAATATGTAGTAATTCAGACAGCTTAACAAAATTGGAACCCATGTCTAAAGTGATACATAAAACTTTTAAACCAATATTTCTTAAATTTACTACAGCTTCATGTTGTTGGAAATAAGCGTGCCAGTAGTGAGGATTGAACAAAAGACCATTTATTGGTAACACAAACTGATTATTGCACAAACGGAATATAATGCGTGAGCGAGAAAAGGTCTTTGCTGAAAGCGTGTAGACGACTGACGAAACGAAAACCAAAATCTAACCGCGTTACAACAACGCCATCTCGGTTAACAATCCTTTACTACTTAACCATTAACATATTAATCGCAAGATCGTATACCAATATTCTCCCTCTCGAGATTGCGATTACTTAAAACTAAATAATCTTAACAAAAATAAATTACCAAATCGTCTACGTATTAAACACTCAATCCCATATGGACATTACAATACGCATTTTTATCTGGAGTTACAGGTTTCGTAAGCGAATCCGCCAACATTTCCTCGCTAGGAACATGCATAAGCTCTATGATTTTACTCGCTACCTTTTCCTTTACAAAATTATATTTTGTATCGATATGTTTAGACCTTGCATGAAAATTATTAGAATGCACAAGTTTTATCGCACTTTGGCTATCAAACAACGTTATCGGTGCATTAACATACGAAACATCTATTTCCTTTAACAATCCTTTTAACCATAACAATTCTTGACATGCCAACGATATCGCTATATACTTAGATTCGGTTGTCGAAAGTGACACCGTTTGCTGCTTCTTTGAACACCAAGATATCGCAGTATTATTCAATAAAAATACATAACCGCTAGTAGAACGACGATTGTCCATGTCTCCGGCCCAATTCGCGTCACAATGTCCTATTAATGTCGCGGCATTTGAATCTCCAAACGTTAACTGGTAATATAACGACTCTTTCGGGTAACGCAATACGCGCTTCAACGCATTCCAATGTGTTTTATTAGGATTTTCGGTAAACGTATTACTTAAGTACTAATTGCACAATCTAAATCCGGACGGGTTGCAACCTTAGAACATATACTACTGGAAGGGGCATTGCCTATACGTCCTATGGAACGGACCAATAAGCCACACGTGTGCGAGAGAGAAAGATAGAAAGCTCGAGTTGTCTGAAATGCGCATGCGCCGATATCGGCGTTGCTATGGTATCGTTGTGAAAGACATGCTATATGCTTTGCTCGAGCACGTAAGTTTACGTAACTATAGCAACGCCGATATCTGCGCATGCGCATTGCAGACAACTCGGGCTTTCTACCTTTCTCTCTCGCACGCGTGTGCCGCACACAATTGGTGCTCAGTGCCCCTTCCAGTAGTATATGTTCTAAGGTCGCAACATAAGCGTACATAAGACTACCGAGTAGCTCTCTATATGGAACTTGTTAATGTTTCCGTGATAGCCGCAGAGCGAAGTGAACATTAATATGCTCTTGTGAGAACACGTTTTATTAAGAACACAAATATGTATTGTCCATGCACTACGTGTGCAGTTACAAAGTCGTTACAAAAACGAGAACGAAACGAAACGAATAATCGGACGTGCGGGGCGCGCGATCGGACGGACAAGCGCGCGAACGCGACAACTTAAAACTTTTTAACAGTGATACCAACTCACTAATGCACTACGCAATGGGCGGATTTACATATCCTCAACACTTCCCCTTAAATCAAACATTGTAGTGCATTACAATAAACGTTTATAAACAATAAACGAAATCAACGAAATTAACCATATATCATACTCTCTTTCATACATAACACAAATAAATGTAAATCAGTACAATATAATATTCCGTTACTCTAATGCTCATTCACTCAATCAGACCCAATTGGTCACGCAATCTTTCATACTGAATACGTGGAATCGGCTTTGTCAAAATGTCAGCCACTTGTTTTTCACTCGGAATGTATTTAACTATCAATTGACCTGTCTCAACACATTCTCGCACAAAATGATAACGCACCGCAATATGCTTTGAACGCTTATGAAGCTAGGGTTTTTGACAAGCTTTATTGCACTCGCGTTATCTATAAATATCACTGGCACTTTGTCTAACAAGGTTATTTCACTGAACAGTCTGTTTAGCCACACAGCTTCTTTTGCACCTTCGCTTGCAGCTACGTATTCAGCCTCCATCGTAGAAAGTGTCACACTCTGCTGACGCTTGCTCATCCACGTGATGACTCCACCGTTGTACTTGAACAGGATTCCACTCACAGACCTGCGAGTTTCCGGATCATTGGCGAAATCTGCGTCGGTGTATCCTATCAGCTCAGATTCTTCATGCGATCCGTACTTGATTCCGTACGCCACTGTACCTCGAAGATATCTTAGAACTCGCTTGACCATCGTCCAATGTCGTTCCGTTGGTCTTTCGAGGAACTGAGACAAATAACTAATGGTATACGCGATATCTGGTCGTGTTGCTACTGCCAGATACATGAAGCAACCTATTGCCTCCCTATATGGAGCTTCCGTTTCTTGATCACTTGATTGCTCCATCGTTTGTGAACCTTTTTCAATCGGAGTCGACACCGGCTTTGCTTCTTCCATATTGAAGCGTTTAATTATTGCTTCAGTATATCGTTTCTGATTAACAAACATCGAGCCGTCGTTATCACGCCTAATCTGGATATTCAAGAAGCACTCAAGAGGTCCAAACGTTATCTTGAACTCTTGCTTCAACCTTTCCAAAAATTCGTTGATTCTTGCCATCCTTGTTGCGATAACCATTCCATCGTCTACATACAGTACCACAATTAATTTGTCCTCTTCAGTAACGTGGTAAAATAAACATGGATCCGCTGTGCTCTCGTGTAACTTGAAATCATGCAAAACTTGCTTGAAACGCTGACTTCAACATCTGGGGGACTGCTTCAGACTGTACAAACTCTTCTGAAGTTTACAGACACGTCCACTGCCATCATCAAATCCTTCCGGTTGTAGCATATAAATTTCCTCGTCAATCGTACTATTGAGGAAGGCTGCTTGCACATCGAACTGTGCTGTCTTTAGCTGTTCTCGTGCCGCGATGCTCAGAGCCAAACAAATGGTATCGAAACGTACCACCGGACTAAAAGTCTCATTGTAATCCAGCCCTTCTTGTTGACTAAACCCGCGAAAGACTAAGCGAGCCTTGTAACGATCAATATTACCATTCGCCTTCCGTTTAATTCGATAAACCCAGCGATTTGATATCGGTTTACGATCAGAGGGTAGTTTCACTAGTGTCCAGGTTGAATTTTCTCCCAACGAACTCATCTCTTCATCCATAGCTTTTTGCCAAAAATGTTTATCAGGTGAACTCTTGGCTTCAGTATAATTCTTCGGTTCACCTATTTCAGTTAAAAGCACTTCAACGAATCGCACTGGTCGCTTTATTTTATCTCTGTTTTGTAAATTTCGCTTTGGTGTTTCCACTGAACCACTGACATCCTGCTCAGGTTCAGATGCAGTTTCCTCCACAGATTCAGTTACCGTCCGCTCTGGGATATTCAACTTCTCTTCAGCCTCTGCAGGAACCAACGCCAAAGACTTACTTGTGCCTTCTGGTTCGAATATTACATCCTTACTTCGAATTACTTGATTCTTCGCTTTAATCCACACTCGGAATCCATCAATGTCTGCTGAATAGCCAACGAAAATTCCACGTTGCCCTTTAGCGTCCCATTTCTTCCGTTGCTGTTTCGGTGTATGCACATAACAGCCTGTTCCAAAGACATGGAGCGTTTTCAAGTTCGACGATCTTCCCGTAAATAATTCGTATGGTGCCTTCCCATTGATGCAGCTCGGTCCTGTACGATTTAGCACGTAGACGGCTGTATTCACAGCCTCTGCCCACAATATTTTTGGAAAATCCTTAGCCAGCAGCATAGTTCGTGCTGCCTCAACTACCGTTCTATTCGTTCTTTCAGCGCACCCATTTTGCTCGGGCGTATATGGATTTGTTACGATGAACTTCACTCCATCCGCTTTCAGAAGTTTACGCACTTCCTGATTTTCGAACTCACGACCGCCATCACACTGAAATCTCTTAATGGATTTTCCAAGCTGAGTCTTCATCACCTGCAACATTTCTTTAATCTTGCTTGCTACCTCTGATTTTTCTTTAAGAAAATAGACCATTCGATATTTCGTGTAATCACATGTGAAGCATACAAAATACCTGGCTCCACCGAGTGACTTACACTCCATAGGTCCGCAAAGGTCGGCATGTATTGTTTCTCCTGGTTCCGTAGCTCGCTGTTGCCGAAGCTTGAACACGCTGCGATGCTGCTTCCCTTCAATACACGCACTGCAAAACTCTTCATCATTCTCTGCTTCAATTCCAGCTTGAGCCAAAAATTTCTGAACATGACGCTTACTTTGGTGCCCCAATCGCTCATGCCAAAGCTGCAAAGAACTTCTCGAAGATAAATTAACCTTGCTTTCGATTAAAACGTCTGGTTTCTTTACACGTATCACCATGTTAAACAATTGACCGATTCGAGGCGTTGTAAAGGCCGCGTGCCTTTACAACGCCATCCTTTATGAATTTGCATTCAGTCTTCGATGATTGAAATGTTAGACCATGATCCAACGCTGACGTCACAGCAAATAAATTCTTTCTTGCACTTGGAGCGTAGAGTACGTTGTACATGCATCCTGGTAGCCATTGATCATTGACAGCAGCCTCAATTTTAATAGTGCCTTTTCCTAGCGCTTCCATCGTTGACCGATCACCTACTTTGATCGTGACAGGAGTCTCAAAGCGTTGATATGTCGCAAACCATGTATTGTCATTGGTTATATGGTCGGTTGCACCAGTATCCACGATCCACGACTTGTCATCGTATTTGACTGCCATACTTTCACTCACGTACGCTTGCTCAGCATCAGACATCTTTTTCGGCTTCGCATCCGGACAGTTTCGATGAATATGTCCCGTTTCACCACATCCGTAACATTTGAAGGTCTTCTTCGTTGTCTTGGCTTTCTCATTGGTAGATTTCTTCTGCTGCTTGGGTCTAGCTCCGCTAGCACCATCTTTACGGTCACTTTTGACTTCCGATGTTACCTGTGCCGCCGCCAGCGCCAGTCCATCTTGCTTTTGATTCTGATACTGCCTCCGCTTCTCATCAGAAGTCAACAATGACACTAAATTTTCAAGCGTTTGTTGCTCATCCGGTCTAGTCCACCAAGCTTGTCACAAACTCTCGTACTCTTCCGGCAAAGTATCCAATAACTTCACCATAATGGACGATACATCAGGTTTAACGTTTAATTGCTGTTTAATGTTTAATTATAAATATATAATTATTCTATTAAGTATATATGTATACATCCATACCGATCGAAGTACTTCTGAACAATTACCTTTACATTTTTTTTTATTTAACCTTATTATGAAGAAAGAAAAAGAATTAATATACATAGCACATAATCAATTAAAGTATTTGTTTATGCATGAAAAGAGCATTTTTCTTTTTTCTACATTCTAAATAATAAAAATAAAGTTTGCTATACACTTATTTATACATAATTTGGCTATAATAAATCATCTGCACGCGCAGGCACAATCTTCTGTACATTTGCGTCACAGCATTGACAGTTAACTTTGGTACATAGTTACTTCCTTATAAATAATCTTTGAAAATTCTTAAAATTATCACTTTGTACAATATTATATATATTATATCGCTAAATACATACAATAGCAACTCACGTGTATTCATCGTTTTTAACTGGATGTAAAGATGAAAATAAACATGAGAAAAACGCGACAGTGTTCTCTACAATTGAATATGATATTTCACACTTTTCTGCTATTGAGATCATAAATCTCATAACTATAATACTGGAAGGCTGGACACGGCTCTTATGAAACGATTATTGCAACTTAAAACAAAATATATAAAATAAAATTATAAAATATGAGATTTATGTTATTGTTTATAGTCATCTCTAATTATCTATAAATATCATACAATCTTAATTCTTAGAGATCACAAATAGATCAACATGAACTAAGAACAGAAAACTGTATATTAAAATATTTTAATACTTAATAAATTGAATTGCAATAAACACAAACAAAATATTTTATATTTCTTCAGAAAATGGTATCTACGAGCATCCGACGAACTACATTGCCATGTCCTGCGATGTGCACGTGGCGCGGATGCGTAAAGTTTCTTACTAACCACATAGAGTAGTAGTCACCGGATAAAGTGGAAATTACTATGGTAAGTAAAGTGGTTTCAGTATTATTACAAGACAAGTTCTTTTTTTAGGGATCGGATCATTGTTCTACACACAGATGCATTAATACTGCGAGATGCGGTCATACTGGACAAACGAAAATTCTTTTCTGATATTTAAGAAAAGATAACTATCTTTTCGAAGTTACATAGAATTTTTTCGTTTACACGATTAACTATTTGATTTTAATCCCTTTATATTTTTCTAAACAATAAAGGTATTAGTAGGTTGTATGCAGCAAAATATTATTGGGAATGCGAATAGAATGGTATTAATGCACCTATAAGTTTTTATCACTTTACTCATTTCTGGTATCAGATTTAATATATATAATTACAATTTTAATTATTTACAATTATTTATTTATGTTTTAAAATATAATTTGTTACAGATACTATTAGTATTTCTAATATAATTCTAAATATAATTATTTACACATACGATTAGTATTTCTAAGAGAACTTAAACTTAAAACCTAAAAAACTATAAACGTACTATATAAAATAAGATTAAATAAAACTAATGGAGGTAGATATATATCTAAGAAAATTCGATATCTAACATATATCTAATAATAAATCATCTGGCACTTACGCGCAGTCTTATGTACACATTTGCATCACAGCATTGACAGTTAACTTTGGTTCATAGTTACTTCTTTATAAATAATCCTTATAAATAATCTTTGAAAATTCTTTAAATTATCACTTTGTACAATGATATAATGTTATATCGCTAACTACATACAATAGCAAATGTTTATCACGTGTATTCATCGTTATTAACGTTTCATTGGATGTAAAATGGATATAATGTATCTAGCATATATCGCATTTCCTTTCGACTTTTTTTTATTTTATTTTAATTAAAGAAAGAACAAAAAAATTTACAGAATGGCAAATTTATTAAGTAAATTAAATTGCGCGCTAACATATTATTTGACACTTATTTTGAATTAGAGGAATTAGAGGTAACATTTTATTACATCACGATTGACAATGTCATATGTACATTTATAATCTAGTTGAGCATCACACACTTTCTATTTTCCTAATTCTTTTATTACAGTACAGCAAGTATTGCAGATTACTCTAGTATGTTTAATCTAAAAGAACTTAAACTTAAAAACTAAAAACCTATATACGTACTAAAATATGGTTAAATAAAAGGAGGTAGATATGTCTAAGATCTGAGAAAAATAACAAAATAAGTAATATGTTAGCGCGCAATTTAAGTAATAAATTTGCCATTTTGTTTAGTCTTTTTCTTGCTATTAAATAAAATCAAACTAAAAGTCGAAAGAAAATGCAATATATGCTATCAAATAAAATGGCAAATTGATTAACTAAATTGCGCGCTAACATATGTCATATGTACATTTATAATCTAAATTTGACCTACTTTCTATTTTACTTTTTTTTATTACACTTTTATTTTAATTTTTTTATTACACTAAAGGATAGTTTATAATAAAAAAGAATTCTTACGAGTTGTTAACTCGAGATCGTTTTCTATATTTGAGATAAGCTCGTAGAATTCTCCCTGTTACGGGATGTAACGTTAATATTTTAGTTTTTGGAGTCAATGCATTTAAGCAATTTACCCCAGGGACTGAAGTCGTGTACGTTTTGCGATTTAAGGATACTTTAAATGGTCGGAAAAGGAATGTGAGAGTCGGAGATTCAATTACTAATTGGATAGTTAATTACTAAGATATTGGATTTATTCGAGTTGATTAATTGGCAATGTTGAATGAATTTAGAGTGAGGGAGAAGTAAATATGAACCTTGAGTTGTGATCGCGTTGACGCCGTTTTGGAGATCTCGTTGCTGTACTTCTTTCTAACCGCGATATGAGTGAAGAGAGCTGGTGGAGAACCAGGAAGAGAAGAGAAGAAAAGAGAGCCAGGAACCTTGGTTGGTTCCTTTTATACAAAAAATCGTGAGCAACAGAATTTTCCTTTAGCCAATAGGAGATCTCGAAAACGAATGCAACAGGCATAGACAGAGAGGGAGGATCCCGCGCAAATCCCTGCTCTTGGCCTACAGAATCTTCGCGAAAGTTCTAACGATTCTTATACGTATATATACTTATGGTATTTTATATATGATTTTATCTTGTTTTTAAACAACGGGAATACAAATATTGATATCGTTAATCTGTGCGTTAACATTATGCAATAGACATATCGTTTTAAACCGAGCCTTGGAGAGTGACTATATCGATATATGAGAAAACAATTCAAGATATGGTCACGCTTCGCCTCCAGGACGCGCGACCTGCTTAATATTTACTTATAATTAAAATGCTATAAAAATATATCTCGTGTGTAAGTCTAAGTAAGTGTAAGTTAGGCGCTATGTCGGGGAAGATGACTAAGCGTGCAACCTTGGTCCTTTGAGAGGTTGTTAGGAAAGGAATTTTGGGATGGATCATAAAAGAGAAAGTTTGTCTGAAGGCAGTGACATCGGCATATGACGGTTAAATCAAAAAAAGGAATCCGGAAGAAAAAGGAGACTTGTCGGGACGTAACATCCCTCTTAGCTTTGTTCTCTATTCTCTATTCTGTGCCATTTGTTTCATGTTACTAAGGATCTTCTTTATTTCGTTTACCTGAACAAACGTGCTGATAGGTGTTCCGCGGCTTTGTAGAAAGTTGACGAATACGTCACCGTGCTCTATTGCTTCCTGCAGTTCAGAAGGAGGTTATACACCGTTGTCATTCTTAGTGTTGTTGCTGCTCTGATTATTGTTATTTTGATGAAGATTGTTGTTCTTGTTGTTGTTGTAGAAAATGTAGTCCTGGAGTTCTCGATTATATTGAGTCGTCCGGAAAGTTCGTGCCGATTTTTAATAGATGGCGTTGGAACATGTCTGAATATATCAATGTTATTGAAAACATACGATTTATATACATATGCTTAAAGGTGACATTTCAACGCATCTTTAGGAAAAAAGTTGTTTGAGATAAATTGATTCGTGTCAATTTTGTACTCTTTTGAAGATGGAAGAAAACAAAGAACATTTTAGACACTTGATGCTTTTCTATTACCGGAAAGGCAAAAATGCCTCACAAGCAACAAATTCGATATGTTTTGTTTACGGAGAAGGCGCTTTAGCTGAAAGAACCGTACGTAAGTGGTTCGCTAAGTTTAGAGCTAGTGATTTTAACCTTAAAGACTAAGAACGCTCGGGCAGACCCTTTACTACTGATGATGACCAAATCAAGACACTGATCGAGAATAGCCCGCGCTACACGACACGTGAATTAGCAGAGATACTGAAAATATCGAAAACCACTGTCCACGATCATGTAGTGAAGCTTGGTTACGTAAGTCGCTATGATGTATGGGTTCCGCATAATTTGGCCGAAAAAATTTAATGGATCGCATTTCCATCTGCGACTCGCTGTACAAGCGCAACGCAAACGTACCATTTTTGAAGCAATTAGTGACGGGTGACGAAAAATGGATCATTTACAACAATGTAGAACGAAAAAGATCCTGGGGTAAGCGAAATGAACCAGCATTAACCACTTCGAAAGCCGGCCTTCATCCAAAAAAAGTCATGCTCTGTGTCTGGTGGGATTGGAAAGAAATCCTATATTATGAGCTCCTACCGCACAACCAAACGATAAATGCAGATAAGTACTGCTCGCAACTGGACGAATTAAAGACAGCGATTCAGGAAAAACGTCCAGAATTAGCTAATAGGAAGGGCGTCGTGTTCCATCAGGACAATGCCAGACCTCATGTTTCTTTGACTACCCGACAAAAATTGTTGGAGTTTGGCTGGGATGTGCTACCTCACCCACCGTATTCACCAGACATTGCACCTTCAGACTTTCACTTATTTAGGTCTTTGCAAAATTCTCTTAGCGGCAAGAACTTCAACTCTTTGATCAACATAAAAAACCACCTTGAGGAGTTTTTTGCCGCGAAACCTAAGAAGTTCTGAAAGAATGGAATCTTCCAGTTGCGTGAAAGATGGACAAAGGTTGTGAAACAAAACGGTGCATACATAAGTCAATAAATATTTATCGACATAAAAAAATGTTGCCTTTGAATTTTCCTTCAAAATCGACACGAACTTTCCGGACGACCCAATATAATCGAGAACTCCAGGACTACATTTTCTACAACAACAACAAGAACAACAATCTTCATCAAAATAACAATAATCAGAGCAGCAACAACACTAAGAATGACAACGGTGTATAACCTCCTTCTGAACTGCAGGAAGCAATAGAGCACGGTGACGTATTCGTCAACTTTCTACAAAGCCGCGGAACACCTATCAGCACGTTTGTTCAGGTAAACGAAATAAAGAAGATCCTTAGTAACATGAAACAAATGGCACAGAATAGAGAATAGAGAACAAAGCTAAGAGGGATGTTACGTCCCGACAAGTCTCCTTTTTCTTCCGGATTCCTTTTTTTGATTTAACCGTCATATGCCGATGTCACTGCCTTCAGACAAACTTTCTCTTTTATGATCCATCCCAAAATTCCTTTCCTAACAACCTCTCAAAGGACCAAGGTTGCACGCTTAGTCATCTTCCCCGACATAGCGCCTAACTTACACTTACTTAGACTTACACACGAGATATATTTTTATAGCATTTTAATTATAAGTAAATATTAAGCAGGTCGCGCGTCCTGGAGGCGAAGCGTGACCATATCTTGAATTGTTTTCTCATATATCGATATAGTCACTCTCCAAGGCTCGGTTTAAAACGATATGTCTATTGCATAATGTTAACGCACAGATTAACGATATCAATATTTGTATTCCCGTTGTTTAAAAACAAGATAAAATCATATATAAAATACCATAAGTATATATACGTATAAGAATCGTTAGAACTTTCGCGAAGATTCTGTAGGCCAAGAGCAGGGATTTGCGCGGGATCCTCCCTCTCTGTCTATGCCTGTTGCATTCGTTTTCGAGATCTCCTATTGGCTAAAGGAAAATTCTGTTGCTCACGATTTTTTGTATAAAAGGAACCAACCAAGGTTCCTGGCTCTCTTTTCTTCTCTTCTCTTCCTGGTTCTCCACCAGCTCTCTTCACTCATATCGCGGTTAGAAAGAAGTACAGCAACGAGATCTCCAAAACGGCGTCAACGCGATCACAACTCAAGGTTCATATTTACTTCTCCCTCACTCTAAATTCATTCAACATTGCCAATTAATCAACTCGAATAAATCCAATATCTTAGTAATTAACTATCCAATTAGTAATTGAATCTCCGACTCTCACATTCCTTTTCCGACCATTTAAAGTATCCTTAAATCGCAAAACGTACACGACTTCAGTCCCTGGGGTAAATTGCTTAAATGCATTGACTCCAAAAACTAAAATATTAACGTTACATCCCGTAACAGGGAGAATTCTACGAGCTTATCTCAAATATAGAAAACGATCTCGAGTTAACAACTCGTAAGAATTCTTTTTTATTATAAACTATCCTTTAGTGTAATAAAAAAATTAAAATAAAAGTGTAATAAAAAAAAGTAAAATAGAAAGTAGGTCAAATTTAGATTATAAATGTACATATGACATATGTTAGCGCGCAATTTAGTTAATCAATTTGCCATTTTATTTGAATTCTACGAGCTTTTCTCAAATATAGGAAACGATCTTGAGTTAACAACTCGTAAGAATTCTTTTTTTTTATATATGAAATAATTATATATATTATTGTAAACTATCCTTTAGTGTAATAAAAAAAATTAGTAAAATAGAAAGTGTGTCAAATTTAGATTATAAATGTACAGGGTGGGGAAAAATTATTGGTCAAGCTTTCGGCAGTCGATTCTACTTGTCGAGATCGCCAACATTACATCATAAACATGGTGCCGCAAAATTAACTTTCAAGGTCATTTTCAATGTCAAATTTTTTTATTGGCTTAGTCGATTTTACTCGTCGAGCTGAACAAAAGTCTCAGAGGGACCATATGCCGGAAATCAATATTTCATAGAGAAATCTTCGTTTGAAGTTTTTTTGCCTGAAATTTCAAAAAAATCGATTTTTATGAAGTCAGAAAATAAATCTGATGCTTATAAAGTTCTTAAACTCATGTTCTGAATATCCTGATCATGATTAGCGAAAATCACCCCCCAAAAATGACCCTGAAAAATTCGTTTTCAAGGTCAAAAATCTGCGTAATCTACTCTTAGCGCTACCCAGGAACAACGACGTGGACGTGGTAGATTTCTGTTCCCTTCGGGGTGACTTGATTACAATGAGTTCCCCTCGCCTCTCACTTCGGGGTGACTTGATTACAGTGAGTTCCCCTTGCCTCTCTTTATCGTCGTCGACGCTACCTACGAACAAACAGAACTGACCCTTCGGCCCCAATAGCTCTGAGCAGTTGTGCTTGTCTGCCAGTTTCAATGTGACCACCATCGTTATCAATGCAAGCTTGGAGTCTCTCCACCAAATTATCTCGCATTCTACGGAGCACAGCTCGATTTCGTGCTAAAGTAGCAACCGCCTCTTCAATGCGATCTCGTAAATCCTGAGCTGTCCTTAAAGCCCTGCTCGACCCATAAACAATAGCTTTCAGAGCTCCCCAGAAATAAAAGTCCAGAGGGTTCAGGTCAAGTAAACGGGCGGGCCATAAGTGTGGCGCAGGATTACGACCGATCCATCGAGTTCCAAAAACTCGTTGTAAAAAAGCGCGGACTTGCCTGCCGAAATGCGGTGGAGCACCGTCATGCATAAAAAAAATTCGATTACGGGCATTCCTCGGAACCATACGTCGCAGTTGATTCAGGAGAGTATGACGTAGAAACCGCAAATACTCAACGCTTGACAATCAGTTTGAGAGAAACACAGGAGCAATATAAACATTCCCGAGTATCTCTGCCCAAACATTGACTGAAAAACGGCCCTGCTAAACTCTTTGGACCATTGCGTGTGGATTGCGTCTGCGCCAGATGCGAACATTTTGCCGGTTCAAAATAGAAGTGCTGGAAAAACTGGATTCATCAGTGAACACTATATTTTTCAGAAAGTGCCGATATCTTCGGATCTTGCGAAGCATCCACCGACAAAAACGAAGACGAGCTGTGCGATCACCAGGTCGTAACTCATGCACTACCTGCACTTTGTAGGGTCGTAGGCCTTCCTCACGGAGAATGCGCAAGACTGTTTTATGATCAACCCCTACTCGCGCGCCTATGCGTCATGATCCCATGACAGGATAAGTTCGAGCTAGAGCAATCACACGTTCCTCAATTCTCTAAGACACACGAGGACGACCTGCCCTACGGTGGCCAGCACCTGCAAAATTCATTTGCTCCTGATCATGTAATCGTTCATCGAGTCGTTGAAATTCTCGACGATCAGGCACGGAACCTGGATGTAATGGTCTGTCATTAGCTTGGCGTCGCAACCAACTAGCATAAAGAGCTCGTGCTCGTGTGTAATTACCATGAGCACGATCAATTACTCGAAGCATTAGACGTTGGTCACGCCAATCCCGAAGCGCCCGATCACGACCACCACGGCCACCACGTCGAGGTATGCTACAGCAACGTTATTCTTAGAAAAAATTTGGTAAAAAATTAAAACAATTTTTTTAAATTTTACACTGAAAATTGATTCAAGATCAGCGGCGGTCTTCTAATAATCACGAAAAAGGTCTGGATATGGATGGAAAGCTTCTTAAACACAAGTAATGAATGTTTTATGGAGCGATATATTATTCCTCTCCGAGGCAAATGACCGTTGCTTTAAGAAACCAACAGCCGTTGAAATGTTACTGGGTACCAAAATACCCCGAAGGGAACAAAAATCTACCACGCCCACTTCGTTGTTCCTGGGTAGCGTTAAGAGTAGATTAAGCAGATTTTACATTCATCACAATTAATTTTACGAAATTTTTTGACTTCTAAAAACTTCAAACGAAGATTTCTCTATGAAATATTGATTTCCGGCATATGGTCCCTTTGAGACTTTTGTTCAGCTCGACGAGTAGAATCGACTAAGCCAATAAAAAAATTTGACATTGAAAATGACCTTGAAAGTTAATTTTGCGGCACCATGTTTATGATGCAATGTTGGCGATCTCGACGAGTAGAATCGACTGCCGAAAGCTTGACCAATAATTTTTCCCCACCCTGTACATATGACATATGTTAGCGCGTAATTTAGTTAATAAATTTGCCATTTTATTTGATAGCATATATTGCATTTTCTTTCGACTTTTATTTTGATTTTATTTAATAGCAAGAAAAAGACTAAACAAAATGGTAAATTTATTACTTAAATTGCGCGCTAACATATTACTTATTTTGTTATTTTTCTCAGATCTTAGGCATATCTACCTCCTTTTATTTAACCATATTTTAGTACGTATATAGGTTTTTAGTTTTTAAGTTTAAGTTCTTTTAGATTAAACATACTAGAGTAATCTGCAATACTTGCTGTACTGTAATAAAAGAATTAGGAAAATAGAAAGTGTGTGATGATCAACTAGATTATAAATGTACATATGACATTGTCAATCGTGATGTAATAAAATGTTACCTATGTTTCGGCGAGGGTGCTCCAAATATACACTGTGCCCTAAATTTCCAGCGTCGTATCTGTAGAGATAATAAGTTTTTCAAGCCTCTATTATAAGTATTCGAGCAAATAGGATGTAATTTTATTTAATTTACACAAGGTGGAACCAGCGAGTTCCACATATCATACGCGATTGGATTTCTTTCTTTTGTTTTTGTGCGCCCGGCGCGAACTTCTTCCGCGGGCGAGTCAGTCGTTCCTACGAGTCGTTCGTACGCAGTCGATCCGTCGATGAGAACACACTCTGTATTTCGCTTTCTCAAATATTAGGTTGGTGCAAATGAAATGGCCGTTTTTGAATTTGAACTTTAAAGCTTTATTTGACAAACTTAACACTTACTATATTAATCAAAATAGTCTCCATCTATTTCAATGCATTTGTTCCAACGTGACACAAGTGTATCAATACCATGTTTAAAAAAATCTGAAGAACGAGAGCCGATGAACTCATGGAATGCATCTTTTACACGCTTTTCTTCTTGGAAAACTTTTCCAGTTAGAAACCCATCCAATGTTTGAACAAATGATAATCAGTCGGTGAAATATCTGGAGAATAAAGAGGATGAGGGAGAACTTCGATGTTTAACTCGGATAATTTTTTTATAGTCTTTTTTGCAACGTGTGGCCTAGCATTATCGTGAAGTAACAATACACCATGTCTATTGACCAATGCCGGCTGTTGAGCGCACAGGTTTGCATACATAACGTCAATTTCCTGACAGTATTTATCAACGTTTATAGCCTCACCTTGTTTGTTAAATGAATAATGCACGATTCCCTTACTTGACCACCATACTGAAACCATAATC
The DNA here is from genome assembly GCF_003672135.1 of Ooceraea biroi. Lineage (NCBI taxonomy): Eukaryota > Metazoa > Arthropoda > Insecta > Hymenoptera > Formicidae > Ooceraea > Ooceraea biroi. Next base: position 7,361,463 of record NC_039510.1, read on the forward strand.
TTTTTGGGATGAAGGTTCGGCCTTGGCATACGTTTTGGAGGCTCATTCACATTCAGCCACTGTGCAGATCGTCGACGGTTATCATATAATATCCATTTTTCATCGCACGTCACAATTCTGTGCAATATTCCATCATTATTATGCCGGGAAAGCAAAGAAATGCAGGTTTCTAAACGTCTTATTTTGTCTCTCTCCGTCAATTCATGGGGAACCCATTTATCCAACTTCTTCACTTTTTCCAGCCTTCGTAAATGTCTGACGACAGTTGAGTGATGAACATTGAGCCTTTCTGCAACCTCTCGAACTGTTAATATCGGATCCACTTCGATCATGTCCTTTAAAATAGTGTCATCAATGACGAAAGGTGCATGTCCACGAGGCAAATTGTCAAGGTTTGTGTCTCCAGATCGAAACTTTTCAAACCAACGCCTCGTTCTTCTTTCATTCGCGGAACCTTCGCCGAAAGCCGTATTAATATTTCGCGTTGCCAGGGCCGCACTATGACCGAGTTTGAACTCGTACAAAGAAATTATTCGAATTTCCTTATTTTCCATCTTGACATAAACATGAATTTCAACAACCACTATCCTACTAAAAAAGTCAGATTATGTATACAAATTCACGCGCGGGAAATGTACTTTTGATATAGTATACATACAGCGCTATCGACGCGAAAGAAAGGTGAACTACAAAGGTGAGAAGTTTAAAATAAGAAAAACGGCCATTTCATTTGCACCAACCTAATATATACGTATTAGTAGAGGGTATAGGCGGGTTCTAACTCACTTTTGGGGAGGGGGTAAGATAAACCCTAACCCAAGTCGGTTCTGGGTCGGTGGTCCAAACCGGGGGCGAGGGGGGTATGACGTCACGAATGGTATGTTGCGACACTTTTCTATCTATATTCTAGGAATTATTGTTTACGATTATGTTTATGACTCTGTGACACTAACGCTATTTGAGCGCCGATACCCGGCTGCTGGAATGTATGATATATCGTAAGATAACGTCTGGCGGATAAGCTAAGTGTAGTGTAATGTGTAAACTCTATCGTAACCTGCGTGGCTCAGATGGTTGAGTGAGTGGTTATATGGGCGACCCGCTCCAAGTTCAATCCTGCCATAGGTATGTCATTTTTTACATTACATCATATCGTCTAGACGTTTATCGCGACTGTTGCAGGACCTAGTATGGTATCTTAATATACTCGATAGCATGCAAATATTTTTTATCTAAATCCTAAACTTTCTTTCTATCTACGATCTCAAATATTAACAACAAATCCCCTCCTCACCAAGTTCCATCTCTCACAAATTTTGAAACCAATCAGTTTTCACGCAAAGTCTCCACCCTCGCCTCTAACAAACCCTACTCCTATTTTTCTACTTGCAAAAGATTTTTCACATTCGGCCAGTCAGATTGAGCAAAACGGTTGTGCAAGAAGTGTGTGTCAGTGAACAGAAATAAGAATATGTGGGCCGCTTACCGAAGAGAAATGGAGCTGCAACAGCAGGCCTGTGGAAACATCGCGGATATCGTAAAGGTCCAATACCCGCATACTGGGGTAAGTAACATATTCAAGAAACATTGTTTAACCGTTTGCGTGCTAACGTCTGCACACTTTTCTTTCATTTCTTATTTTATGTGTTTTAGTATATATGGGTGGGTGACCAGCCCTTCCAACAAGTGCAATTATACCGCGAGGTCGGTATAAAATTCGATCCCTCCCCGGTAAGTATATACATTCTCCCGTACATACTTGCATATATTTATACCGTTGCTTTTTCTTTTTCCAGATCATAGATCCGGTCAATATTAACATCAATGGATTTGTAAACATCCAACACAGGAGATGGGTTAGGTGGATGCGTAAGGAGAGGAAGCAGTACGCAATTTTCATAACATGGCAGAAGAATCCGTCGACGGTGATGACATCTTCCATTTAAGAAAGCTGTTCGGGATGGAGGGGTGGGAGGAGGAGGAAGACTGGAATGATGACATCGGTATGTAATTTATTCATTCTTTCATTAATTTTTATACAACTGTTCTATTACAAATATTAAACTAATAAACGTTTTTGTTAATCTTTCAGAAATACCCTATGAGATAAATTTGCACACAAAGGAGCGGGAGGAGGAATGGGTGGCATGGTTAAAAGAAAATTGGGATGATGACATCGGTGAATATTTTATTTTAATTATTTGTTTCTTTTACATATTTTTTTATACAACTGTGGCGATTATATGGCCACATACGTCATCGCCTAGACGGTCGGCAGTATCGCGCGGCTAGACTCAGGCGAGGCAAATAGACCGAAAAACACGTCGTCAAAATAAACAGATTAGCGGATAATAGACTAGACCGTTAGATAGGGAATCCCCAACGAGCCGTTGCAGATTTGCAAGTGTTCCGCGAAATGTCGGGGGATTTCGTACCGACGACCGTGACGAGGCATACGCGCGGCGGCTGAAAGTGTGGTGATCGCGTCATGGAGGCGCGGGTCACCGAAAGAAACAGGGCGCGATAAATAGGCGGAACGATTCCTCCCGTAGGAAATTCAAAAGGACCTTCGAGAGGTCCTACGAAACAAACAGGCTCGTGAGAGTAGGCTTTCGACGACCAAGAGGTCGACAAATAAGGGATTCGACTGGTAATCGTCTACGCGAGCGGACGTGTCTTTGTATATTCGGATTCAGAATACAATTCGGGCTGTGCTCATTATACACCGAGCAAATATTATATTCTTTTAATTACACCCGATCCGCTCCTTTTTTACTCGGCACATGAAGAGCCAAACAACAACTGTTCTATTACCAATAGTAAACTAATAAACGACTTTTTATTGTTACAGATGCTATATTGGAGACATCGGGGGAGGATCTAGAAAAAGGATTGAGGATTGAGGAAGAGGATGATGATATCCGTGAGTTATTTTTTCTTTTCAACTGCATTCTATTATGAATAAGTGTAATAACCAACTCTTTTCTTTTTACAGAAATTGTATTCGAGAGAAAGAGGTTGCGGAGGGACGACGATGATGACGAGGATGTCGGTACGTATTTTTTTATTTACTTTCTATTTTTTATTCTTTATTGCTATATTGTAAAGTAACTAATGAACGTCTTTGATGTAATTTTTTCAGTATTCCTCTGTGAACGGAAACGCATGAGGTTCGCGGAGGAAGACGATGAGGAGTGCGAGGAGGAGTGCGAGGAGGACGAAGAGGAACAGGAGCGGAGATGACAAAAATTATAAAAATAAAAAAAACATGTACAAAACACACACACACACACATTTATCAAAAAATAAAAAAACGTTATAGAAAATAATTACAATTTATTCGCTTCCTCCATCACCCCTTCCGTCTTTTCTACCTGCTCCTTCACCACCACTACCTGCTCCTTTTACGCTAGTTAAGGGGTCAGGCCACCTTGAAACCTTCAAATTTTCAAAAACAATTTTTGGGTTAATTAATTTCTTTTTAAATTATTTTAATACTTCAAAGTATGGCAAATACATATACAAAACGAAATTATGATTGTTGTTAAGATACATTCCACAGAAATTCACGATAATAGTCCAAGTTTCAAGCAAATATATAGAAACTCGATTAGCCGATGAACGTCCTTAAAAAGAAGCTGCGATCGTCTATATTACCGACATGAGTAAGCGATTTTTATGGGGATCTTGAGTATCCCGTATTACCGGTAAAAAAGATTTTTTTAAAATGTCATTCCATTGGTAATACAGACGATTGCAGCGTCCCTTAATACTTTGAATGTCTCATAGATGCATTCGTGTGAGGAAAATGGGAAATAGGTGTGGAAAAATAATATTATAATTTATGCTTAGAACAGTATTTTTATTAATAATAATAATAATATTTTTACAAGTTATATCTGTAGCTTACTAAAAAAATAGAGCCAACAGTTCACAATCCATAATGTGATTCTCATCGAAACAATCGCTGGCGCGTATGGCGTTCGATACATTTCTAGGGTTGGTGGACGCCATGTTTGAAAATTGTGTGAACTTTGTGTCGACTTTATCGACCATACGGTTCAAGCGGTCGAACATCAAATTGCTACATCGGTCCAGGTTGAACATGGTGAAGAACGTCGATTCGGTCATCACCAAACGTACATTGGATGATTCCAGATATATGAGTTTTGTATCAGATACTGGACTCTCACTGATTCGCACCGTCAACGGTCCAACGCTGATAGGGCGGTCGCGAACATCCTTGCGGAGACGGTTCTGAATATCCCATCGCTGTTCGTAGAGTCCTTTCCACGTTTCGAGAGACATGATCAACTCGTTCCCTCGATTATCTCCTATCGCAATCTCGACATAGCTCGACGGACCAACGTTGATGCCGATTTCCAAGTACTTATACCACGTAGCCGTCAGTGCATATCGCCTGCTCAGTATGCGAATCGCGCGACGTGCGGATAAAACGCTATGGAAAAAAATCATGAGTAAAAATACTTTCTCTATAAATTAAAAAATCAAAGTATAAGACAATGGAGAATTCTGTAACTTACGTGGTACATTTTTTCGATGGAGTTTCAGCATCCTGAGGCGGAACGTATAGAACGTAATAGTTCATGCTGCTACTGCTCTCCTGACCGGTATACATTGCTGCCGGTTAGAATCGAGGTTTTTCACACGCTGTGGCAGATGTAAAACTGAATGTGCGCGAACACGTCTGAACGCGTATATATACAATTCTTTACCATAGGGAGGGGATTCTTTACCACAACAGGGGAGGAGATTATCTAAACTAAACGTGTGCGAACAGGTTCGAACGTGTTACGATTATTTACCGCAGGGGAGGGGATTCTTTACAACAATTGAGGAGGGGATTCTTTACTGTAAAAGAAGGAGAAAAGGAAGTAAAAAAAATGGAAAACGTATTTTATACATAATATATTTTATTTTTTTGTTGAGACCACCAGTTGAACATTTTAAATACATTTTGCAAAGCGCAGTGTGATACATGTTTGTTACAACGTAAAGTGTGCACAACGTCCAGCTTATTTAAAAGTGGTATGTCCTCGTAGTGAGCGTCAATAGTCTTGATGTAGATATCATCATCCAGAAGCAGATTCCGCAACCATTCGCGTTTCTCGAGTCCCTTGACATATACGATGGGTGGTGCTTCGTCATCGTCATCGTCGTCGTCCATTACCGCCTTCGTGATCAAACGCCTGGCCCAGCAGTATGGAGTCGTTCCATCCTCCCATTGTATTCCATGATGATGCGCCGTCAGCCAAGAGGCTTGTGATCTCTCCGCTCTAGTGAGACCGCGCCATGGTCCGCAGGGTCCAAAAATGTAGTGAGAGAGAATATTTCCATTTCTCAGCACGGCAAACTCCTTCACGACAAAGTTTCCGCCGACGATGAAGCCTTGCAGATCCACAAATGTTGGTACGGACATGGCTGTTGTTGTATCAACGCGTCGAGAAGAAGACGACTACAATCGTTCTCGATAAATCGCAGATGTTTTATATATCAGGTTCTCGATGTTATCGCGCGCTTAAGTGATTCTGCGCACAACGTTGGTCAATGAGCTGTATTCGACCACGCGATCGTGTATGATGAGACAGTAGGCTGTAATATTCGCCGGTATGTCTTCCATAGAGTCGAACACTAATCGCACGTCGACGGTGGCAGTCTTCACAGATTCGCTTTGTCGCGAACAATCGATGACGGCGAAGGGACCGCGAAATTCAAATTTGTCGATGGGAAGAAACACCTCATCATGATTGCCTCCATAATACGATTTGTAAAACCGCGCGTACATATCATACAGGATGGCATATCTCTTCTTGCCGAAATCGAGGTTCAAATCGTCATATGGATAAAATTCCGAGTTTAGATAAAGTTTCACGTTAGTTAATTTGCAATCGTCGAATCGAGTTATCGATCTCGTTATATTATTCTTTCGACCAGTTTGCAATGCAAAGATGACGTATCGCGGCTTCTCGAGTTGCGTTGTTGCCTTGACGGTCCATGAATGCTTAGTCGTACTCTGCAGCAGAGGAAATTCTTGCAGATCCCACGAGCGGAAACTCATGCTCAGAAATCTTCCACTCTCCAAAGTTCGTAGCATAGCCAGCTTGTTAATCTCGTTCAATACGACGTGGGGCATACGCCACTGTACTCTGAGTAATTCAATCTCGAGCTGGATCTCGGCATCTCCTCTTAGACAATTTTTGTCGTTGCGCGATCGTATGAGAATCAATTCATGACGTGCATTAATCACCACACGCCTGTAGTCTTCACAAAATCCCAGCAGCATGCTAAGCGGTACGCAAAAGTTGAAGTGGCCCTCTTCGCCGTTTGAAAAATTCACAATATCCCATCCAGCATTCTTCAACATCCCATTCCTTGATGCCGTCAGAGATACATAGTTTTTCAGAGTGGAGGTTATTCCAGCGTTTCTGCTGCGATCAATGTCCACACCGTTGAGTTCATAACGAATCTCATCGAACATGAACGCTACGCAATTGTTCTCCAATACCACATGCTTATTCGCTGCGGGTTTCTTTATCGTTAATTTACCCTCGACGTAGAGGAAACTCTCGCATGGTAACGTGTACAGATCCTGTTGCTGTATGGGTATTCGTATCTCATCGCTGTATCCAAACGTTGTGTTGGCATACGGATTGTACGTGTGAGTCTCGATCTTGACGATGCGATCATCAAAGATCGGCTTGTTCCCGATGTTGAGAATCTCAGTAGGTTAGGGGGGCTGATTCTAACCCAGGGATCTGAGGGGGGCTGAGTCAGCGGGGGGAGGGGGGGTACGACGTCACACGGCGAGGGGGTCGCGGGGAGGGGGGAGGACTGCTGACCTAACCCATACGCGACAGTATTTGCTGGCCCAACCCGCGGGAGGGGGGAGGGAGGACCGTGACCACCTAACCTAACCAAGGGGGTTTTCGCGGACCCAACCAGCAGGGATTGTGACAGTTTTTTGCTGACCCAACCCGCGCGGAGGGGCGAGGGGGAGGATGCACGGCACGTGCGCGATGTAAGAGAAACCCCCATTGTGCGCAACGTGCGATGTAACAGTTAGAATTTTGTCAACGAACCGATGTCGCGGTTCGCACGTGCGCGACGTAACTGATACCCTCTTCGCTGTACACGTGTTTCGCGGTGATAAGACGCGAGCGCCGACGTCCGGCTACTATGAAATCGGATGAGTGGATGTTAAAGTATGATTAAAGATACGTTCGCGGCGAAAAAAATGCATGCGGAGAATATTCGACAACGCGAGCGCCGACATCCGGCTGCTACGAAAAATGCGCTGATTGCACAATTCGACGTCTCAGGTCCAAGTAGACTGCTATAGGGTTAGACTCGTAAGTGTGCGCGAAGAGGAGGGAGGGGAGGGGTGGGGGTTAAACGTATATTTAAAGAGAAGAGCGAATGTTACAAACATTAGTTGTTCAGTGGAACGAGCATGATTAGATCTGAAGAGAAGAAGCTAGAAGGAACAATGTGGAGCAAGAGACACATGGAGCAGAATTGCGATACAGCAGGGAGGAAGCGAAGCTAGTAAGTATATTTAGCAATTGATGTAATAAGCAAAGGTGTGATGTCTAATATACCTATAATATTTCTCCACAGTGCTAATTCCACACCGACCGTCACTTCCGAAGTGCGTGATACTGCAGCATCGCAATCACAACGCCGACGACGATGCGTTCGTATCCTAGGAAGAAGGTACGCGCTGACAACGACGGAACACAAGTATTTGGAAGTTGGCATAAACGTGGGATATGGTCCGAGTCACATGGAGATTGCTGTGGGAGACAAACGTGGGAATGAATTGATCCTCGGAATGGAAACCTGGAAAGGCCTCGTGGAACATCAGCATTTAATCCAGGAGTATTTTTCCAAAACTGATAAACGACCCGTAGATCCCATATATATCGGGCCGCTAACTGTAGAATTTATTACGTTTAACGATACGAAGTGTGTTCGGTTCGAAGCAACAAACGTGCGATCAATAATGATGGCATCGACACTAACAACTCTGTTTAATCTCGATAAATGTATCGATTACATGTACAATTGGTTAGTGAGCTGCACCGACCATGTAGATGACAAGTACGAACAGTTCTATAAGATCGCACGTTGCGTAGATAATCCTAATGACATAACCGTTGCCATACAAAACAGCGAATATTTCGATGACAAGGAACTTATCGATTGTGAGTTATTGGCATTAGCCTTTTGAAATACGTTGTTAATATGTAACAAATATATGCAATAAAAAAACATTTACTCCTAAACATGTAGTGCACTTTTCTACAGTCCTCAGTTATTCGCATAGGTTAGATAAGTATCATAGAAGGTATCAAATGACGCGATCACATTTTTGTGTAGCCTCACGAAATAGTAGGTATATCATCACATTGAGACACGTGCAACTTAAGCTGCAAAATATGCGAGCACATTCGATATAGCCTCGCAAGATATTTTAGATGCGGTAAGGCGAATTTTTCAACACGTGTGCATTAGAGTGAGACAAAAGATATAGGGTGGTAAATCATATAATAGGGAACGATATGCAATAGCATATCAGTATACGTGTCAGAAGTGCCGCATGTTACATCGGTCACGTTGAAGGAGTGGAAAGGCGAAAAAAATGAAGAACCTCACTCAACTAGAACAGAACATTGTGGCACAATCATCGCGTGTATCAAACTTGGGTGAATATTTCGCATGGACACAACAGTGTGATGACCTTATCGAGCAATTGGAAGAACGCAGTCGCGACGCCAAGCAGCCGCGACTCTCTATCGGAAACAAACAGTCCGTAGTAGCTCGAGTCACGCGGCTCGAGGGACTGAAGAAGCGATTAGAAAGACGCTTTATCCATATTGGTGGCAAGTGTGCAGGGTGGAATAACGGTGTCGAAGAACTCTTGGCGAGAGATAGAGACCGCGTTCGAGAGCCGCATTTTAACCGGTGCTGTGATAAATTCCGGCTATATCGAACCACGGCGATGTCTGGAAGACGCTAGCATCATAGTGCTCGATCATGTGCAAAAGGTAATAAATGAATATGACAGTGTGAAATTGAATACCGTGTTCAATGGCGAGTTTGTGGCGGGTGAGAAGACCGCCAATAAAAGTATCAATACGCGAAACCGAGCACTCTTTCGTACGTCCAATCTGAAAGAGTGGTTTGCACGATACGTTATCGAGCCCACCTTGGCGTCTTTTGAAGAATTCCAGGAACGCGACAGTGGATGGGCGTTGTCGCGTATACTGGACTTGACGGTTAACGTTAACAAATATAACCCTATGCACGCGGGATGTCACGTCAAATTGCCGGAGGAAATTATGGCGAAGAAAGCAGTGGTAAACGTGCAAAGTAACGATGTTACATGTTTTGCATGGTCAGTAGTTGCTACTCTGTACCCGGCAAAAAGACACGTAGAGCGGCAATCATCGTACCCCCATTATACCACAGTACTCAATCTCCAAGGCATAGAATTTCCCATGACATTGAAGCAAGTCAACAAGTTTGAAGAGCTCAACAATGTCTCAATCAACATATACTATATGAATGAATGCCGGAAACAAAAAAATAAAAAAGAAGGATCATTAAGTATCGTTCCACTGCGTCTCATCGATGATAAGAAGGCCCGGCACATAAATCTACTGTACGTGCCACAAGATAATGGCTTGGGCCACTTCACGTGGATCAAGAACCTGTCTCGGCTAGTTAGCATCCAACTTAGCAGCAATAAACGAAAAAAATATATTTGCGATCGGTAAGTACGTTGTATTATAATAAAATACGCTGTTTTTGACCAGAAGTAATAGATCTCTTCATTCATGCAGGTGTTTGCACTACTTCTCTTCCAACGGGAGATTGAAGGCCCACTCCGTAGATTGCACAAAACTAAACGATTGTGTCATCGTTTTACTGAACGAGGACGACAAGTGGCTGCGTTTCGGCAACCACAGCAGGAAGGAGCGGATGCCGTTCGTCGTATACGCCGACTTGGAGTGTGCATTGGAGAAGAGAGAAGCGGAAAAATCCGGCACATACCCATATCACCATCACAAGGCATATAGTGCTGCGTACTACGTGCGGTGTTCATACGACAACTCATTATCCGCGTATCGATATCGTCGCGGCACCGACTGCATTTCGTGGTTTGTCGAAGAACTGAAAGCTCTAGCATTTCGCGTAAAAGCAATTCTAACCGCTAATATGCCCATGGAAAATCTAACGAGAGAACAGGAAGTAGCATACCATAGCGCGACGCACTGTCATATCTGCGAAGAGCCATTCGCGCAAGACGAGACGCGAGTACGCGATCATTGCCATCTGACCGGTCGGTACAGAGGTCCTGCGCATTCAAATTGTAATCTAAATTATAAAGAGTCCTATACTATTCCGATAGTATTTCACAATTTATCCGGCTACGATTCACATTTTATAATCAAAGAATTGGCTAGTAATTTCAAGGGCACAATTGAGCTACTACCGATTACAAAAGAAAAGTACATTTCGTTTACCAAAAATGTTAACGAGGCAGATGCAGTATTTCGGAACCACGTAAAATTGCGCTTTATTGATTCGTTACGATTTCTGAGTAGTAGTCTGGATAAATTGGCATCGTTTCTCAGCAAAGACAAACTCAAAATTTTACGATCAGAATTCTCTAATTTATCAATCGAGGATTTCGACCTATTGACACAAAAAGGCGTCTTCCCGTACGAGTACGTGGATTGCGCCGAAAAGTTGCAAGATACCCGCTTACCACCGCGAGAATCATTCTACAGTTCCTTAACGGGTGACACGATATCCGAGAGCGATTACGCGCACGCCGAGAACATCTGGCAGCGGTTCGCCATTCAAACGTTAGGCAAATACAGCGACTTGTATTTGAAAACCGACGTGTTATTATTGGCCAACATTTTTGAAAATTTTCGCGACAGTTGTATCACAAGTTATGGTCTCGATGCGGCATATTACTATACGCTACCGGGCTTCACGTGGGACGCAATGCTCAAGCATACGCGTATAAATTTCGAACTGCTCACCGATATCGATATGGTTATGTTCATAGAACGCGGCATACGCGGCGGCCTAAGTCAGTGTTCAAACAGGTACGCCCGTGCCAACAATAAATACATGGAGTCGTACGATCCATTGAAACCATCGTCGTACTTGACGTACTTTGACGTTAATAATTTATACGGTTGGGCAATGTCTCAACCTCTGCCCTATGCAGATTTTCAATGGGTCGACGACGTCTCGGACTTCGACGTGAACTCTATCGCTCCTGATTCGTCCACCGGTTACATTCTCGGGGTCGATCTCGAATATCCACAGCATCTGCACGATGCGCACACTGACCTACCATTCTGTCCGACGCGCGATAAGCCGCCGGGCAAGCGCCAGGACAAGTTGCTCGCAACGTTATATGATAAGGAACGTTACGTGATACACTATCGCAACCTGCAGCAGTGTACGCGTCACGGTCTGCGGATAATAAAAATTCATCGCGTATTACAATTCGCGCAATCCGCATGGCTTCGTAGGTACATTGAACTCAATACACAATTTCGAATGCGCGCGACCAACGATTTCGAAAAAAATTTGTACAAATTAATGAACAACGCGGTATTTGGAAAAACTATGGAAAATGTACGCAATCATATGGATGTAAAGCTTGTAACGAAATGGAACGGAAGGTACGGTGCGGAGGCACTGATCGCTAAACCAAATTTCCATAGCCGGAGCGTCTTTTCGGAAAACCTGGTCGCGATTGAACTGCGCAAACTCCAGGTGAAATTCAACAAACCAATCTACGTGGGTATGTGCATACTCGACATATCCAAGACGTGTTTGTACGAGTTTCATCACGAGTATATGGTACCTCTTTATCGCGAAAAATGCAAGATCATGTACACGGATACGGGTAGTTTAATTCACTATATCGAGTGCGACGACGTGTACGAGCAAATGAAACATGATGTTGCGAGATTCGATACGAGCGATTACGAGGTCGATAATGCGTATGGAATGCCACTCGCAAATAAAAAGGTACCCGGTTTGATGAAGGACGAAAACAACGGCGCAATAATGACAGAGTTCGTCGGGCTTAGAGCAAAGATGTACGCTGTGAGAGTGGCCGGTAGGAAAAACACCAAAAAAGCGAAAGGTGTCAAGAGTAATGTCGTATCGAAAGCGATAACATTTGAAGACTACACGCAGTGTCTGAAAGATCATACGGAAGTGACACGACGCCAATCATGCATAAGATCAAAATTGCATGAGGTGTACACTGTGTCAGAGCCGAAAATCGCTCTAAGTCCGTACGACGATAAGCGTTATGGTATAGCCGGTTCTAACGACACGTTACCATGGGGACATTATCGGATACCATTGTAAATAGTGTGTGTACTTAGCGTAGATAGGAAATACAGGTTTTGTAATGTTCATATGATATTGTATATATTTTTTGTCGTAGATATTCCACTACAATACGAAATATATTTCTAAACTACATTATCCTTGTGTATCCATGAATTGTGCGAATCATCGAATCCCAATCATTTCACATAAACCTCGGCACCTTTCCTGCGTAACACCTTTTCCACGAGATATATGTCCGGATTAGCAACGCGATGCAATTCGTGTTCGTAGAATCCTCCGGCGATTGGCTCGCCGCGCGAATCCTCGATGAGATAGGTCGTGGGATTAGTCGTCTGCACCTTGATGATTCTGAATACCTCGGTCGTCCAGTTTGGCGTGTAGCCCTTGTCGAAGACCGTCTTGTACTTGCTGACGCGTACCGAGTCACCTACTGTGAATCGCGCCGGGGCTGCATCTTTACGTTGCTGTACACCGTGGCCAAGAGTTTATCCGCGATCTTGGGCGTTACATCGATGGATCGCATACCGATCGTCCGATGTTTTCGCGCGTTGTACTTTGCGACGAGCTGCTGTAGTTCGTCGATCCATCTATAGTTTCCATTGAGCGTAAACATTTTCCACATGTCGTTCTTTAGCGTACGATTGAACCGTTCCACGACCGAGGCTTTCATGGGTGAATACGTAGAATAGTGATTAATATCATGTTTCATCAGGAGCCGCTGCACGTCAGTATTGTAGAATTCCTTTCCTCTGTCAGTATGCAAATTGTTTGGACATCTTCCATCCTTTCAAAATAGTTTTGCAAACGCATCGGCTGTCTCGCTCCCGCATTTACTCTTGAGCGGTACGGCCCATGCATACTTGCTCAACACGTCTATAATTGTGAGTATATAATTGTAGCCTTTGTTGAAACGTGAGTACGGACGCATCTCCACTATGTCAGCTTGCCACAGGTCATCGTATCCGCGGACTATGACGCGTCTTCGTGGAAAAGTTCTTCTCGCCGGAGCATGCAGTTCCTCGACGAGTCGCCGTTTCTCGGAACTGACAATCTTTTTACGTCCATCGGATTTTCGCGACGCATGTTTTTGGCGATACAATCAACGACTGTTAGGCGTGTAGTTATATATGTCTCAAACTGTTTGTAAACGTTCGACGCCTTTCCAGAGCCGTTCTTGCCCCGTTCGTCGCTGTTCCAGACCCTTTCTTGAGCCATTCTTGCCACGTTCGTCGCTGTTCCAGTCCTGTTCGTCGCCGTTCCAGACCCGTTCTTAAGTCGTTCGTGAGCCGTTCGGCACTGTTCGTTATCCGTTCGTTGCCGTTCTATTAGTCGTTTCTGATGCAGTAATCGCCAGCAGGAGGCGAAGTTCCTTTATCGCAGCCCATAACGCTTGCGTGTCCTTCTCGAACGCAATACTCAGCTTTCTCTCAAATTCTGCATGTTGATTCTGCAACACTTTACCATACTGTTCCACGTATAGTTTGTTGACAGCGTCGGTATCAGCCTCAGGCTGCGCTACACGACGAATTTTGCGCGACTGTGCGTCAAAATCAGCAGCGTGGCAACACAATGCGTTTTCACGTACGTAGTTTCTCACTACTCCACTGAACTGATAATACGGATTGTTCATCGTGTCTCCCTTCTTTCTAGTAATACACCGAACTTGTTGATTGGCATGTTGATGCACACGAACGACTGATTCGTTTCGTTGATGTACAGTTTAATTTATAATAATAAGACCTGCCTCGCGAAATTCTTCGAAGCGACACGACAATCTCTTTGGACACCGCTAACTCACTTTTGTCTTAGCGAGTCTAAGTGCTGACTGTGCAGCATCTCTCCGGTGCTTGCAGCGTGCTTTCAGTCGGTCAATCTGCAGTCGAGCGAAGAGTCTCGAATGTGAAAGTACACAAGAAGTGAAGAGTGCAAGTAATTATAAGTGGACGAAAACATGGATTTCCGGACGATAAAAGGGTTCATTAACATCGAACACATGAATTGGACGAGGTGGGAGCGAAGGGAGAGGGAGTACTACGCCAACTATTTTGACAACATGTTGCATATCTTCCAAGGCGCGGATATTTTCCAACTGAGGCGCTTATTTGAAATAATGGAAAAACAGTGGGGCGATGATGACGTAGATGAGTATTGTATGTAATTTTTACAGTTCTTATACAACTGCGTTCTGTTACTAATAAACGACTTTGCTTCAGAAATAATATATGATAGGAAGAGAGCGAGGATCGAAATAAAGGATGATGATGACCTAGGTGAGTATTGTATGTATTTTTTTACAGTTCTTATACAACTGCGTTCTGTTACTAATACACGACTTTGTTTCAGAAATAATATATGATAGGAAGAGAGCGAGGATCGAGGAGGAGGAGGAGGAGGAGAACGTGTTGGTAGAGGAGTTTCGCAAAAGATTGCGAATTGTGGACAAGGAAATAGGTGAGTATTTTTTCCTTTTTTCATGGTAGTATGTAATCTGTGGCGCCTTTTCAGAACCAGTATATGCGCGAAAGAGGACATGGATAGAGAATTCAGAAGTATGCCCGAACAAACGGTCGAGGATAGAGGAGGAGGATGAGGAAGACGAAGATACGGACGAGGAGGAAGACGAAGATACGGACGACGAGGAAGACGAAGATACGGACGATGAGGATGAGGACGAGGAAGATGAGGAGGAAGATGAGGAGAATGAGGACGAGGATGATGAGGACGAGGATGATGAGGAGGATGAAGACGACGAGGACGAGGATGATGAGGAGGATGATGAGGAGGATGAAGACGACGAGGACGAGGATGAGGACGACGAGGACGAGGATGAGGACGAGGATGAGGACGAAGGAATAGGTGGACTATTTTATTTTTTTATTCTTTTGTTAATATTTTCATTGCGTTTAATAGTAAAAATTAAAAAACGACTTTTTTCAGAGGTGTTACCCATAAACAAACGACCGAGGTTAGAGGAGTAGGAGGAAGAAGCCAATACATCTTATATTTTATATTGTATATTGTGTATTTCTATATTTTATATTGCGTATTCCTATATTGTATATTGTATATATTGTGATTCCTATCTTTTTATAGTGTGTGTCAATATATAATAATAATAAACATGCAATATGTAGAAATAGAGTTATAATTAGTATTCCTACTCGTCCTCCGCCCACTCCTCCTCCATTGTCACATAAATTAACGATAAATATACAAACTCCTCAAGCGCAATAAATGAAGGAATAAATAAAATAACGTCCTGCAACCATATAAAAAATTATAAAGTCAAAGTATAATAGATCTAAATATTTTTTGAACAAATTTATTGCAGTTTAAAACAATGCGTTTGCACGTACGTAGTTGTTAAACGGATAACACGGATTTTTCATCGGTGCCTCCCGTCTTTCTAGTAATACACCGAACTTGTTGATGCACACGAGCGACTGATACTGTCGTTGATGTACTGTTTAATTTATAATGAGGCCTGCCTCGCGAAGTTCTTCGATAATCGACAGAATCTCATTATCGTGGTTGTTATTTCCCGCTTGGCGCAAAGCTTCGAGCAATCGCAGACGATCCACCAAGTCGTTGGGATCGTTCCAGTGCAAGTAATCGATCACATTGTCGTTTAGTGTCACATTGTCATTTAATGTCACAGCGCGAGTTAATCCTCTTCCAGATCGCTTCTTAGGTACGATTGGCAGTAACGGTGCGATTACGCGGTTGTACTTGTAACCCTTGTTGCTCTTTACTTGACCATGCGCGATGTGTTTGTGTCTATGCGCATTCGTCGTCAGCAGCATGCTCTTGTACGCATGCAAATCATTAACTGTGTACACGACTTTGTTAGGACATTTCATGAAGATCAGTTCGTAAAGACCGGGTGTACCGATGTATCGCACGCCGTCGACAAATATGTTATCACGGGTGTCCACGTCGAAATGTTTATTACCGAACATCATTCCATCCTGACCGAGATAAACGCCGTACACGTTATCTATGCCGCTCTCTCGGTCACCGCTCAGGACAGGGCTTACGTATTGTTGTCCTAGCGGACCTAGCTGACTGTGCAGCATCTCTCGACCCTCCGGTGTTTGCAGCGTGTGATGAACGGAAGTTCGTAGCGATTCGTTCGTGGTTTCGAAATCTTCATCGGAAGAGATTTCGATCGCGGACCGTTCAAACGGTTGCGGCGCTACTTTCATCGGGGTAGAGGTTGTCATATTGAATGGAACTCGTTTTCGCTTGGGCGGTGACGTTCTCGGTGATGCGCTCAACGAGAGTTTCCTCTTCTTATCTTCTCTCACATTCACCTCTCTCTGCGGGGATAGTGTTTCACTCTCTGTGTCATCGGCATTGCTCATCGGCTCGTCTGGCTGTATGAGCGGGCTGGATGTATCACCCGTGGTATTATCGACAAGCTTCTGCAGAGGCCCGATGATCGGTCTAAAATGTCTCTCCAACGCTGCATCTTCCACCATCGTGCCAGTCTTTAGAGCGCGATGTTTCTTGCGGATCGAATCACTGGTTTTCGCAATTGCCTTCACCATCCTCTCACGCGCTTGAATATCTGTTTCGCCAGTGAACGTCGCCATGTCGTACCGGGGTACGAATGGTTCACTGAACACGTATTAACGGTGACTAACCACTTTATGGTATCGCAAACTCATTAAATCCACTTCTATACCGCCCATTAGTGATCGCGCTGTCCTTGTCTATCACTACGAAACCGTATTTGCGTTGTCAACAATTGCGACACAATGCGCAAAAATCATCGTACGGCATGTCGGTATTCACGTGATCGTTGTACATTTCAAGTTGGTACCATTCTGTTTAAACAAGATCAGCAGGTTCGCGTTGTCGCGTATAAGATGCTTGGGTATCTTTGCATACGTCTGACAGAGATAGAAACAGTCGACGTTCGAGTGTCGCCCCATCGCAAAGTATTCTCTCACAGTATCCTGCTTATCGCACGTTACGTCATCAAAGACGAAGATCGAGTTTGGACGCGCCTCGCTCGGTGGAATGACGTCACTGTTATTAGAGAACGTGAAGTAGCCAATTTCTTCAATCGGTGACAATACATTTTCCAAGTACCGATATTTGGGCTGTTGCAACGATTTCGAGTACACGTACACGTTCTCGAAACGTACACCGTGCGAACTTTCCAACAGACTTATCAGCACGTTGGTCTTGCCACAATTCGAGGGCCCACAAACAATCGCGCGTATCGTGTGTGGCAACAGTTTTCTATGTCTGCGTACCTCATTCTCCGATAGTACCCGCGTTCTATCGTCCAAATTTGTGACGCGTATCGTCAACGGTTGTCGCACGAATCTCATATTTACACTTGCTAGGAGGAGGGGAGTCGAACGACTATTTATAGGTTGGTGGAATCGCGAAAGCCATCAGTACCACAATGTTTTTCACACTGTCATGTCCTTCCGATATTCGCGACTTAACCGCTGAACAGTTACAATTTGTACCGAAGATCGTTCTGTTGCGAGCGTATGGGAACTATATCAACTGCGTGTGGAACAAGCTTCCGGACCATATAAAGGCGGATTCGGAGGTACAGATTTATCGCCGCTGTTGCGAACATTACAATCAACCGTAGCAGCAAACGCACATCGACGGTCCGGTACCGTTGATCAGAGATTGTTACGCATGCCAAAAACGGTAATGAGAGGTGGAGGTTTGCTGAATCGTGCGATAAACGCGCTTCCCTTCGAACTGCACATTCCGGGCTATCAGTTTTGCGGTCCTAGAACTCGTGTGGAAGAACGTCTAGCTAGAGGCGATCGAGGTATCAATTCCTTGGACGCGGCGTGTCGCGAGCACGATATAGCGTACCTACGTAGCAACGATCTTGACAACAGACACGCGGCGGATAAGATACTCGCCGAAAGGGCGCGAGAACGCATTTTCGCGAGGGATTCGACTCTGAGAGAGAGAGAGCTGCCGCTACAACAGTTTGGGCAGCTATGAAAGCCAAGACCAAATTGGGCATGGGTATGAAGACGAAGAAAAAGATGACTATCAGAAGAGTACCGAAGAAACGAATGCTTCCGATAGCGAGACGCGGCGGTGTCCTGCCACTGCTGCCGTTGCTGGGAGTAATCGGATCGTTGGCTGCGGGGGCAGCGGGAGTCGCGAAAGCGGTGAATGACAACAAGGCCGCGCGGCGTCAGCTGGATGAAATGCACCGTCACAATCGCGCTATGGAAGGTCAGGGACTTTATCTCGCTCCGTACAAGCGTGGAAAGGGTATCTCGAAGAAGAAGAATGGTGGGAAAAAAAAACGTCAAAAAGACCATAAGAATGCCTACGGGTATAACCATCAATACACAATTGGAACACTTGGCTAATCGTATGCGTATACCGTTCTTCAGAGGTGTATTTATGCGTAATGCCCTGCCGATGGACGGAGTTGGTCGAAACGAGAGCGGTATTGTGAATTTGAATGACGCGGAAGGCCCGGGCACGCATTGGGTAGCTTATGCGAAGCGAGGAAATCGCGTTATATATTTTAACAGTTTTGGGAATCTTCGACCACCGAGGGACTTGGTGCGCTATCTCGGACATAACGCGGTGAAAATTGAGTACAATCGTACCGCGTATCAAACGTACGATCAGAGCATTTGCGGACAATTGTGCCTGAAGTTTCTCCAGACGGTTGGCAAAACATTTAAACCATAACATTCCGCGATCGGCGCTCAGTATTCGCTCGAACATGTCGCTGACGCTTACGCTAACCGGGAAGAGTAGCACCCTCGCGGTAAACTACTTTCCCGCGATTGATTTGAGCGATGATGGGTACGAGCTCGGACTTATGGATTTTGAAACGTATTACACGATACCAAACGTGAATTCCTCGAATAATAAATTTTACTTTGGTAAAGACGACAAGGAAATTACTATACCCGAAGGATCGTACGAACTACACGCCACAGATGAGTATCTGAAGCGTGCGATTGAACGACACGTAGCTGGTTCCAGCGATAATGCCAAAAACGTCGTTGATGAGGAGTATCCGATAGTGCTTCGTGCTAATCACAATACGATGAGGAGCGAAATCAAGTGTGCCTATCGAATAAACTTTAAGAAACCGAACAACATTGGATCGCTGCTGGGATTCTCGTCGAATCGGATATTGCAACCGCGAAAATGGCACGAATCGGACGTACCGGTCAATATCATGAACGTGAACATTATTCGCATAGAGTGTAACGTGACCGCCGGTGCGTACAGCAACGGTACGCGTGTGCACACGATACACGAATTTTCGTCGCGCGTGCCACCAGGATATAAGTTATCGGAAACACCTGCGCAGATCATTTACCTGCCGATCATCGCACGGTGCATTACGGATCTGACGTTACGTGTTGTGGATCAAGACAGGCGATTACTTGATTTTCGCAGTGAGGAGATTACCGTCAGATTAGACGTACGACGGCGACAACGATAGTGTGTGTAGTGTAAGATGAGATGCTCTTTCTGAACGAAACGGAGCACGTGCGTGATACTGTTGTAAGAACTGCTGTGACATTCGATAAACTAAAGCTGCCGAACATTGACTTTGTAAAATCTAATACGAAGAAGCTCAGTGCATCAAACGTTGAATTTTTGAAATCTTTGGGCTTTAGAGTACGAAATACCTAATCGCAGGGAAAAAATGATTGACATTTTGAATATCGGAAGTGAACCAGTCTTCGACGATCGCATCGTCAAGATTGAGACTCATACATATAATCCGTACGCCAACACGCTGTTGGGACACAGCGATGAGATACGAATACCCATACAGCAGCAAGATTTGTATACCTTACCGTGTCAGAACTTTCTGTACGTCGAGGGCAAACTAACAACAAACAGAGCCATTGAGGGCTCTAATGTGATATTGGGGAATAATTGCGTGGCGTTTATGTTCGATGAGATACGCTACGAACTTGACGGAGTGGAAATTGATCGCAACAAAAATGTTGGAATGGCCTCGACACTCAAAAACTATACATTGTTAACACTCGACAAAGGCGTGACTCTGGGTAATGCCAGTTGAGATACATATATTGATAATGTGGATGGAAACTTTAATTTTTGTGTACCACTCTCTATGTTACTGGGATTTTGCGAGGATTACAAACGCGTGGTGATCAACGCTCGTCATGAGCTGATTCTAATACGATCGCGCAACGACAACAATAGTCTACTGGGAGATCCCGCACTGGAGCCAAAGATTGAGCTGTTCAAGATACAGTGGCGAATGCCGCATGCGTTACTGAATGCAGTCAATAAGCTATCGATGCTACGAGCCTTGGAGAGCGGACGATATCTGAGCATGACATTCCGATCGTGGGATCTGTACGAGTTTCCTCTACTACAGAGCACCACCAAGCACTCGTGGACTGTCAAGGCCGCGACTCAGCTGGAGAAACCGCGATACGTGATCTTTGCATTGCAGACTGGGCGTAAAAATGTAATGTCCCAGGACGTTACTATATTCGACGACTGCAAGTTAACCAACGTGAAATTGTATCTAAACTCGGAATGCTATCCCTACGACGACCTGAATTTGGATTTTGAGAGGAACAAATACGTCATCCTTTACGACATGTATTCACGTTTTCGTAGGGCGTATTATAGATGCGACTGCGCCGAGGCATATTTGACCACTACCAACTTTCTTCTTCGCGGTCCTTTCATGGTTATCGATTGTTCGCGACAGAACGAGTCGATCAAGAGTGCTACCGTAGATGTATGATTAGAGTTTGACTGCAAAGAGAACATACCTGCGAATACTACCGCCTACTGCCTCATAATGCACGATCGCGTGGTCGAATACAGTCCATTGACCAACGTTGTGCGCAGAATTGTGTAAAATTGCATCGTCAGCAGATATCTCTTTATAACTACGGACCGTTGCGAGTGTGGCCATTAATCCAGGGAAACTCGTCATGTCCGTACCGACGTTTGTGGACCTGCAAGGCTTCATCGTCGGCAGAAACTTCGTCGTGAAGGAATTTGCCGCTCTCAGCGAGGGATGTGTTCTCTCGCACTACATCTTTGAACCCTACGGATCGTGGTACGATCTCTTAAAATCTGAGAGATCGCAAGCATCCTGGTTAACGGCGAATCATCACGGACTATCATGGGACGTTGGAACGGTTCCGTATCGATGGGCTAGGCGCCGGATCACGAAGGCGGTGGTGGGCACGACGAACAAAGAGGATGATGATGAAACAGTACCCCTCGTGTACGTCAAGGGACACGAGAAGCGCGAATGGCTGCACGATTTGCTTCAAGACGATGCGCGAGATGACGTATTCGTTGAGACTTTGGATGTGGACTACGAAGATATCGCTCCTTTATATAAATTAGATATAGTAAATACATTTCGATGTGGATACCATGTGAAACATTGCGCCTTACAAAATGTATTCAAACTCTACAATTGGTGGTCGAACCGCCTGAAATAAACTGCATTCCTTATTACAACTTGCGTCTGTGTTTTTTATTCTATTTTGTCCTCCCCCGTCCCCTATTACGGCGGACTCTCCATGACATCACACACACGTCGCGGTTTTCTTATAGTACCAATATGCAGACACAGGTATATGCGGCTATCGAGTAATCGCGGGGAACGTGCTTTATCTTTGCTGACTGTTGTTTTCATCTGATCACCCTACCTTATGAGCATGGGCTTCCATTGTCACGCGTCCGCTTATTGCGAGTCTCATTCAATACAGTTATTGCAGTCATTTAAAAATCATGTGGAAGCAGTTTAACGCCAAGATGCATGGGGAGGAGGAGGAGCAGTTTAACGCGGATGAGTTACACGTGACATTTCCGCAAACAGCGATAAGTACCTTATCAATTGCATTGGATGAAGGTGACAGTCGTTGCGAGTGTCACTTACACTGCTAATAAAATCGATGATAACTTTGTTTTAGTTTCTCCTAGTGGATGCCACCCCCGTTGTAGAGGGTCCGCTACATCGATCAGTGCACCTTGCGTTCCCACCACCTACGGTAGGCATATCTATTCATTGTCATATATTATTAACAACATTCTTCTGATAGATATTTTTTTCAGCGGGTGCCCCGGTGGATGATTCGCATATCGAAGTTTATTAATGTGGAACACATGAAATGGGTGCGTCATGAGCGTAAAAATACAGGGATGTCCAACAATCCTGGGAAGACCGATAAACAAACTCGTGGGAGGAGGACGATATTTGTAGTTTAAGAATTTTATTTGGGATAAATCCTCCCTACACGGCCGAAATTTGGAAATGATTCGTTTATATATTTTTTTCTTTTTATTTTTTATTTTTCATACTAGTATATACATGTACATTATTATATATACAGTTTTTATTATATATATCTTTATTATTGTATTACAATTTACTTTTTATGCATTCTATTGTTTTATTTCATTAATTATATATTTTTATTATTTTATTACAATCTGCTTTTTATGCATTCTCCTCTTCCTCTTCCTCACATATACATACTAATTATACATATTTATATTATTTCATATCATAAAATATAAAAATATGTTCTCTTTAAATATACTGTTTGTTAATAACAATGGATTCAACTGTCACACTCGTGTTCCGCTCGCGTATTAACACTGGTATTGTTTAATGTTTTTTTATTACATGCATATCTGACACATGTTGCACGGCAGTATCATTAGCAGCGGATCATGGCAGTTCGAACAGTAGTGCCATTCCACGTCGTTATGTATGGCGATTACGTGCTCTCGCACGGCGTACATTTCTCCGGGTTGTCCGTTCGCCAGCGTGATCATGCACGGGGTACACACGAGTACACTACCACCGGTAGTGTAATAGAAATATATGGCGCACACTTTCGTACGTCCGAGAGCGAGGAGTTGAGCGTTAGGCACTGTCTTCTCAGTATTATCCTCACGATACTCATGATCACTGTGGTAAGCGCTTTCGTTCGATACCGCTTCTTCTTCGCTGTCTTCATCTAATAAACGTTCAAAATTATTGTCCCCTTCCATTTCCATGTTTTTTACACACACAACTTTGTCTCTCTTTCACTAAGTAGTATTATTTCATTGTTCCTCATCTACAAATACAATATGTTCATTAGTTAGGCACGTACATATTTTACACATAACACTCTTTAAGTGTTTTCTCACCTGATGAGATGGCGATGAGTGGCATGTTGTGCGCGTTCTGATTGGATTATTCCTCGGAGCATCCTACGAAATAAATAGTTATTAAGGTGAAGAACAAGAGCGGCTTCCTCTTGTAATAATTGTTATTTACTATTACCTCTTTCTCGCACATTTTCGTTTCGTCGCAGAAACTCGCCGATGTGATCCCCCGTGTCTTCCTCTTCATGGTCGAAGCATACTCGCGTTTCCATAATGTCATTGATGATTGCAATCAATCGTCTATCATCGGCACAATGTCCGAACAGCACCATTACACTCAACATTGTGTTCGTGCACAGTTCCGCGAAACATCGAAATACATAATAATTATCCTCATCATTGTCCGATAATTTACACAAATACTCAGATGCTTCTATTCGACCATTCAAGTTGCCACCCACGATAAAAAATTTTCGCAACGTTTCGCGAAGCACCATGTCACTGCGGCAACAATTAACAATTAACGAAGGTCTGAACAATGGAGAGATCGGAGCAAAACTACCTTTCGGGAAAGGGTACGCGACATCTTCGCGGACCACGCGATGAGGTGATGATCATGGTACACGTGCCACTTTCGGAAGGGGTACGTGATATCTTCGCGGACCGCGCGATGAGGAGATTACCATGGTACACGTACATTATGCACGTGCATACTTACTCCTCTTATTGTTGCTTACGTCTAAAGAGTAGAGAGAATAAACTAAACCCACACATAGCAGCCGGACGTCGGCGCTCGCGTCTTATCACCGCGAAAAACGTGTACAGCGAAGAGGGTATCGGTTACGTCGCGCACATGCGAACCGCGACATCGGTTCGTTGACAAAATGCTAACTGTTACATCGCACGTTGCGCACAATGGGGGTTTCTCTTACATCGCGCACGTGCCGTGCATCCTCCCCCTCGCCCCTCCGCGCGGGTTGGGTCAGCAAAAAACTGTCACAATCCCTGCGGATTGGGTCCGCGAAAACCCCCTTGGTTAGGTTAGGTGGTCACGGTCCTCCCTCCCCCCTCCCGCGGGTTGGGCCAGCAAATACTGTCGCGTGTGAGTTAGGTCAGCAGTCCTCCCCCCTCCCCGCGACCCCCTCGCCGTGTGACGTCGTACCCCCCCTCCCCCCGTTGACTCACCCCCCCTCAGATCCCTGGGTTAGAATCAGCCCCCCTAACCTACTATTGTTGGTTTCCTTTCTTTTTGCTACTGGTTGTCATTGTCTTTTATTTTGCCTCTTCCTTTGTCTTTTTCCCTTTAAATTACACATTGCCACTCTTTGACTCATTTAGTGCCACCCTACGAAACTAATATTCCGTTGCATCGCCTACCACTCCCTCAACTAAAACCAGAGGTAACCATCGATAAAGAAGTTGAGGATTTTCTGCAAGAAATAGATCATTTTTGACCGATACAGATATTTTCCCTCCACCTTCATCTCCATCATATTCACCTATCCCATTAGATCAACTAGCTCAACACTCCCCCGTGCGTAATAATTCACGGTCTCCTTCTCCAATCCCGTTGGAGGACATAGAAACTTTCGCTGACCACCCTAGTAATAACATTTCCCCGGCTGATTATCCATTATTCTCACACTTGCCATCTTTCCTTTCGGACCCACCACCTATGACCCCTCCACCTTCGGCCAACACTGTGGACCCCGAAGAGTCCCAGTCAACCGATTTTTAATTTAAGCATCAATTTCATAGTCATATTTGTATTATAATTTTGTTTCAATTATGTATAAATTTTGAGAGTTTAAAAGTTCAATTTCGGGTTACCGAATCATTAAATAATACATTTGACTGTTTAAAATAAATTATTTTTAATTTCTTCATGTTAATTCACGCTTACTTTATTTACTCCTTTCCTTCCTCAATTTATCGCACGAGGCCCTGTCCCATGTAATAGGGATTAGATTCTGTTGAGAATTATTATTTGTACTTGGCGGTAATTTCCTCATTAGTGAGAAGATATCAGAGTCCTCTGGTAGCTGCGTTTGTAAATAAGGGAAATAGGATTGTGCGTATGTGGATTCGCTCCTTTTCTCTGTAGACCGTTCTAGTGATAGCACGTGTACTAAATCGGAACAAGTGGCGAGCGAGCGAATAAGCGAGCGAGCGAATAAGCGAGCGAGCGAGAACAAGCGAGAGCAAGCGGCTAGCGTGCGAGCGAGAGCAAAAGCGAACAAGCGATCAGCGATCCAGAGGACAAAAAGAAAAGATATGTAGCAAAGGCCATAACCGGATAAGCATACTAAAAGTGCCCCCGGCGAGTTTTGGAACGACACTTGGACTGTTATTTTGTCATTATAACAAAAACATTTTCTCAAAATTTCAGTCCTTTAATTGTATTATTTCTCGAGTTATTGAAAAAAATGCGATTTTCAGTTTTTATTTTTTTCTTCCATAGATATTATAGATGGACTTCTGTCGATTTTTTTTTAAAAGACTTATTAATATAAGACATAAAAAATTTTTTTTCATAGTTCCCGATTTAAAACTCCATTTACACAAAAAATGCGCTCTCTCATGTTCTCTTGTGTAGTTGGTACATCATTGTAAACAGTGTTCTTTAACATTCCCCACAAAAAAAAGTCTAAAGGATTCAAATCAGGAGAACGTGCTGGCCAACTGATATGTCCTCCTTTTCTTATCCAACGTTCCGGAAACATTTCGTGTAAAACTGTACGTGCAACACGTGCGTTATGAGCCGGACAACCATCATGCTGATACCACATTTGTAAACGAGTTTCTAACGACACCTCTTCCAATAAGTTTGGTAATTGTTGGGACAAAAAATCAGCATATTTTTGACCATTTAATGTACCATCAATAAAGAAAGGGCCAATGATTCGATTGTGTAAAACACCACACCATACATTAAGACTCCATGGACGTTGACGTTCTACTTGTCGAAGCCACCTTGGATTTTCAACGGACCAATAGTGCATATTTCTTCTATTTACTTGTCCATGGTTAGTGAAAGTTGATTCATCGGTAAACAATATTCTGTTGAAAAAGAATTCATTGACCTCCAACTGTTGTAGCGCCCATTGACAAAATTCTATTCGATTAATAAAATCATTTCCATGAAGTTCTTGATGCAATGCAATGTGATATGGATGAAATGAGTGGCGTTTAAGAATGCGTAAAATACTTGTCTTGGAAATACCAGTATTACTTTGTATTTGTCGAGAACTGATATGTGGATTATTTGCCACTGCAGCCAAAACAGTAACTTCTGTTGGTTCATTAGTTTGCAAACGAGGTCGCATTTTCTTACGTGAACAAACACTTCCAGTTTCACGAAATGTTTTAATAAGACGGTCAAAAGCAGCGCGAGACGGTAAACGCTTTTCAGGGTATCTTTGGCCGTACATTCTCTGCGCCTCTGTAGAGCTTCTTCCGCTTTCACCGTAAATAAGAAGCATTTCTATTCTTTCCTTTTTCGTATAATCAGTCATATTTAAACTCTGATATCGAGAAGCTCAGGAAATGAACTGAACTGCGAAAGCATTTCACGATCATAAATATTTACATACACATACACACACGCACACAATACATGTATGGAATTATTTCAATCTTACATTCCATTGAATTCCAGAACATGAGAGTGTTTACCGATGAATCAATGTTCACTAACCATGGACAAGTAAATAGAAGAAATATGAACTATTGGACCGTCGAAAATCTAAGGTGGCTTCGATAAGTAGAACGTCCATGGAGCCTTAGAAAATGTATTGAAGTCGGAGGACATCATTTCGAACACCTCCTTAAATAAATGTTTGTGTTGAAGAGCATAAAGTTTGATTTTTCTGTTTCCCGCGTTCAAGATCATTTAAAGGTCATGTTGTCATAGGTCGCTGAACTCCTCTCGATGTTGGCTATAAAATTGCGCAAACAAAAATATGCAGTTCCATTTAAAAAAATTATCTTGACCTTTGAATCTCCGAAAAAAATAGCCTTGAAAAAATTGTTGTTCTGTCATCATGATAGCCCCTTCGAACGGTGCAACTTTTTCCTGAGACATTTTTTCGTATCATCAAAAACAAGTGAAATATCTAAGATGATCGATTTAAGTGGACCACCCTGTATAAACCATAATCTGACTCTGAACGCTTAAAACCTAATTCTTGTAATGTACTGTAATAAAAATGCGAATCACCCGTTATATAATGCGATGCGATATCAGGTCCTGATTAGTGTCGCCCTCGCGAAACAATAATAGCGACATAATCGTGGAATGCGGGGCTGAGCGAAGGTAGCAGCGCCAAGTTCGTTAGCATTACTATTTTTTTATTTTTACATGAAAAAAAAAAAATTTTCTTACCAGAATACTAGTCTCTTTGAATCGTACAATTATCGTCCTTTGACTTTTTTCATATCATCAAAGGAAGCAGAGATATTCTAAGTGCTACAGTTAGAAGAAACACTCTGTATATGGATCGGTATACTGAAGAGGGTCCAACGTTTGGACTGAAACGTTTATATTATCAAGCGACGCGGTAGCATCGCCAAGTACATAAAGAACAAGGTTCCGAGCGATGAAAGTCACTGCACGTCGCGCGCTACCAAGTAGCTTATCCGGAATTTTACGTCACCCATTCTTTCGATTAAAATATCTCAGGAACTAAAGCCTTATTTAAAAATCTAATCGCACTTTAATAATATAGTGCAACCTTTCGATTGCGACCCATTCGAATAGGATTGGTGCAGTCTATTCTGAGATCGTAATCGTATGCTAAGATTGTGACGTTCCGTTTTCCTTTTTCTCCAGATTGTTCAGACTCACGTACGTATGCTCGGGAGCGTCCCGTTTGGCCACTTTGATATTGGCCACAGTCCCGATTGACCACGTTGAAATTGACCAGGTTCCGATTGACCACGTTGATATTGACCACGTTGCGATTGACCACAGTCCCGAATGACCACGGTCCCGATTGACCACGTTGATATTGACCACGTTGCGATTGACCACAGTCCCGAATGACCACGGTCCCGATTGACCACGTTGATATTGACCACGGTCTCGATTGACCACGGTCCCGATTGACCACGGTCCCGATTGACCACGTTGATAGTGGCCACGGTCCCGATTGACCACGTTGATATTGACCACGGTCCCGATTGACCACGTTGATATTGGCCATGGTCCCGATTGACCACGTTGATATTGACCACAATCCCAATTGACCACGTTGATATTGGCCACGGTCTTGATTGATTACGTTGATATTGACCACGGTCCCGATTGACCACACATTGGAAATCAGAAATCTGAACAGGCGTATCCCGTTTGCACGCGAAACGATTGGACACCGTACTATTAGACATTGCACGATTGTTTAATAAAACTGTGAACGAAAAATTGTTAATGATCAGTAAATGATTCCACATAGGTTCAACGAGGTCCGTTCCTTGAACATTCCACGCCAATCGAGGTCCACCACGGACGAGGTAGGCTCCCTGGAGTTTGTTTATATTTTTTCGGTGAGGGTGCAGGTGGAAGGTGCTTCGCCGAAAGCGAAGCCCTTCCACTTGCATTACCCGCCCCACGCAAACACTGTCAAGTTATCGGTACGATGGGCCAATATCAACGTGGTCAATCGGGACCGTGGTCAATATCAACGTGGTCAATCGGGACCGTGGTCATTCGGAACTGTGGTCAATCGCAACGTGGTCAACATCAACGTGGTCAATCGGAACGTGGTCAATTTCAATGTGGTCAATCGGGACCGTGGTCAATATCAACGTGGCCAAATGGGTGCCACTCCGTATGCTCGCACGCACACAAACAAAACGAGTTTGTCCTTCAAGATGTATTCCCATAGGCGCGTTAGGTTACGCAGAAGTCACACTGCATCTGATGTACGATATCCAATCCCATAAGAAAATTTTAAGGATTAATATGACGAGAGAGTGAAAAGGTGAGCGAGAGGGAGAGCGAGAGCGAGAGAGAGAGAGAGAGAGAGAGAGAGAGAGAGAGCGGATTTGAGATATCTCAAAATATAAAAAATTTATAAAAAGCAATGAGATCCCACTAAAAAGACCTCACAAAGGTAAAAGAAGATCTGGCCAGCTAAGGCAAGATCGAGGAAGGAACCGGTTAGCTAAGGCAAGATCAAGGAAGGATCCGGCCAGCTAAGGTAAGATCGAGGAAGGAACCGGCTAGCTAAGGCAAGATCAAGGAAGGATCTCGAGGGAGGATCTGGTCAGCTAAGGCAATATCGAGGAAGGATCTCGAGGGAGGATCTGGCCAGGTAAGATAAGATCGAGGATGGATCCGACCAACTAAGGCAAGATCAAGGAAGGATCCGGCCAGCTAAGGCAAGATCGAGGAAGGATCCGGCCAGCTAAGTCAAGATCGAGGAAGGATCCGGCCAGCTAAGGCAAGATCGAGGAAGGATCCGACCAGCTAAGGCAAGATCAATAGACTAGCACACTGTCAAACTGTTAATGGTGAACATTTTGAAAATTTATTATAAACTTGCTTTGAAAAAAAATCTCCTCGATCTTGCCTTAGCTGGCCGGATCCTTCCTCGATCTTGCCTTAGCTGGCCGGATCCTTTCTTGATCTTGTCTTAGTTGGTCAGATCCTTCCTCGATCTTGCCTTAGCTGGCCGGATCCTTCATCGATCTTGCCTTAGCTGGCCGGATCCTTTCTTGATCTTGCCTTAGTTGGTCGGATCCATCCTCGATCTTATCTTACCTGGCCAGATCCTCCCTCGAGATCCTTCCTCGATATTGCCTTAGCTGGCCAGATCCTCCCTCGAGATCCTTCCTTGATCTTGCCTTAGCTAGCCGGTTCCTTCCTCGATCTTGCCTTAGCTGGCCGGATCCTTCCTTGATCTTGCCTTGGCTAACCGGTTCCTTCCTCGATCTTGCCTTAGCTGGCCGGATCCTTCATCGATCTTGCCTTAGCTGGCCGGATCCTTCCTCGATATTGCCTTAGCTGGCCGGATCCTTCCTCGATCTTGCCTTAGTTGGTCGGATCCTTCCTCGATCTTGCCTTAGCTGGCCGGATCTTTCGTTACACAACATACACACACCACAAAAGAGGTGTAAATCCGACCGGGCCTCTACGTGATACACTTTTTTCTGAAACATTTGTTTCTGAAATGCATAATTTTCGAAAAATTTAGGGGTTTCCATACTTTTCCCTCATGTATACGCTCGCGCAAGCACGCACGCACACACACAGAGGTGGAGGGTGGTTAGGAGTCACAAAATAAATAAGATTGACGAAGGGAATAGTAATGAAAAGAAAACAAGTATTGATTCTGATGTTAAATTTATTGCGATTCCGTTTGTCAGAGGTGTAAGTGAGCATGTGGAACGATTGTTAAGAAGATTTAAGTTGAATGTGGTCAATACTGTTCCGAAAAAGTTATATCTAATTATTAGACGTGTGAAAGATAAAATTGAGAGAGGTCTACGGACGGGTTTAGTTTATAAAATTGACTGTTTAAATTGCGACGCAAGTTATATAGGTCAAACCAAGCGGCATCTCGACACTAGACTGAAGGAACATAGAGATGACATTAAAAAGCATTTCAGCAATCATTTGGTGGTTAGTAAACATAGATTAACTAACGAACATGATTTTGACTGGGACAATAAAAACATTTTACATTATGAGCCTAATAATAGAAAAAAAGAGATTGCTGAAATGTTTTTTATAAAGAAGAGTCGAAATACTATCAATCTAAAACGCGACACGGAGAACTTATCCGAAATATACGATGTTATTGTGGAAAACACTTAGTTTTCTTCTTTTGCTGGGTAGTCGTGAGTTGACTTGCGATGTGTACAGACGTTTCTGTCACCTTGTCTGCTTATGTTTAGTCATTTTCTGGCAGTAAGTTCAATATAATGTTCTTTTTGAATTTTATGTATTTGTCTTTATAGTTTTTGGGTTTTTATTTACAGGAAATGACTTTATTATAGTATTGTATACACCCGAAGAGGGCCTCAAGTTAGGCTGAAACGTTGTGTATTTATTGAAATATATTGAGCCAGAGTTGGTCGAGGAAAATTGAGGTTTTATTACTTTGAAGTTCACATGGCGGTTTGGAATTGTTGTCTCGATTATTTATAAAAATGTTTATTGAATAAAAATATTTAAAAATGTATCACGTTTCTCTCAATTACAAATGTTTTATGTTAAATATATATTATAATTATAAATGTATATGAAAATATAAGAAAATAAAACTTTATGCAAAAAAGATACAATATTATGTGAGCCATTTTAAGTAACGCATTGATTTTTCTCGAAAACCAAATCTTGTATCGAAAAATGTTTCAGACAAAAGTCGTTTGGTTCGAAGGGGGCAAGATGATAGCATTATCAATTTAATTGTAGATGGCGCCACTTTAGAGATTTCATCATGGCGGCCATTTTTTAAAATGGAAGTTGATTTTTCTCTCTAAGTGAAAGTTGTAGCCAGGGTTGGCATGTTTTAAACAAAGTGTTTAACACAGTTTGATTAAAACTTGTTTAAAACAGTGGACACTGTTTTAATCTTTTTTATTAAACAATTTTAAACTGTTGACTAATACTGTTTAAAACATTGCATAAAAATACATGATTATTTGGAAAAATACTGTTAAAAAATGTAAAATATAATTACTTATATATATATGTAACATACAAATATAAAAATATAAATAATAAAATAAATATGACAAGATGGATATTATTTTACTAGAATATTTATTTTTCGATATTACATAATACAAAGAGTACGGAGACTATTTTTGTATTTTTTACTTTTTGACTGACTTAGAAATTAAAAACAATCTCAATTCTTCTTTTTCATTCATAAAGGAACTATAAAATAATAAATTATGACACATTGCATTAGCACCCATTGCAAATAATAAATACA
The DNA here is from genome assembly GCF_003672135.1 of Ooceraea biroi. NCBI lineage: Eukaryota > Metazoa > Arthropoda > Insecta > Hymenoptera > Formicidae > Ooceraea > Ooceraea biroi. The sequence continues at coordinate 7,393,961 of NC_039510.1, forward strand.
ATACCGTCAATCTTTAACTAAAAAATAACCACTTAAATATAAAAAAATGAACAATGAGATGATATGAACAATAACGATAACATATTGGAATTGCATTGCAGTCATTGCATACATTAGGTACATTTATAAATATTTATTTTTAAATTTAATAACAGAATAAAATATAGAATATACTGAATATAGTAATATATATATTTAGAAAGAATAGTAGCAATAGTTTTCAACTAAAAAAAGACTTTTTTAAGGGGTCAGATTATACAGTCTCACACTAATCAGTCTCAATCTCATGTTCAGTTTCATCAACTGTACCTTTTTTATTGAGTGCTTTCAAAATTGTTACCAATTTTGCAGCTTTTTCTACGTCTAATCTATTTTTCAGTTTTGTATGCACTAAACCAAAAGCTGAAAACAGCCTATCTATCCCAGCAGAAGAAGCAATTGCTGTATGGAGTTGTGTTACCAAATCGAACGTTACAATATTGACATTATTTTTTAGCGCAAGCCACCATGTTATCGGCTGAACATTTTTAATGGATTCTTCAGAAAAAAGATAATTTTTGAATGGAAAAGTTTTTGCTCGGTAAGACATTACGTCAGGCATTGCTGCAGGGTGATACGAATTGACATATTCCATTGCTTCATCTAATTGTTCTTGGTTTAACTGAAGACCTCTAAATCGATGATCTAGCAAATTTGCTAAATAATGTGCAGGCGTCATTACCATTTTGAAACGCTGCAAAACACAATTAAAATCAGACTCCAACAAATTGTTCTGTTGAAAATGGTTTACCATTTCAATCCAAATTTCTGTAGCTTCACCGATTGTACAGCAATCTCGTTGAATTTTGTCTAAAGCGACTGAAATTATTTTTAATTTTTCCAAATAATCCATTGCTTTGATTTTTAAATTTATATCGTTAACTTTGGATGAAATATCAATATTAATTGCTACTCGATTATCAGTGCAAACTTTAGACAAAATAGGCCAGTTACTAATATATGATTCCAGACAATCAGCCAAGGTATTCCAGCGAACATCTTGTGGTATCACTAAAGCTTTTCCACCTGCTTCTTTATACTTAGCAGCGGCAAAATGCGTATTTCGAAAGTATTTCATAATTTTCTTAATGTCTCCTTTGATTCCTGGTATTTCAATGTCGCGCGCAAGGAGATTTAAAACATGTGCGGAGCATCCATAAGTAATAATGTCAGGCATGCCAAGTTCTTCACACATTGCTAATTGTTCTCTCATTTTACGCATGTTTGCTGCATTATCAGTCACAAAGCTTCTAACTCTGCAACCATATTTTTGACAGCTTTTGATTGAAGTTACTGCTAAATTTAGCAGGTATTCCGCAGTATGGCTATTACCTTCGGTATCAATAGTATCGCATAAATGCACAGATTTATCAATGATATCTGTCACTGATACACATACTATAGAATCATTGTGAATGTTACTCCATCCATCCTGAGCCATACATACACTCTTTTCATTTAAACAGTCTTTTCTTTTTACAATCTCTGAGTCAAATACTTCATTTAGTAGTTCATTTGCGATTTGACGTCTTAAAGGCGGTTTATAGCCAGGATGCAACAAGTTTATTAATTTTATAAACTCTGGGTGTTCCACATGTCTGAAGGCCGAGTTTGTGGCGTAAATAAATTTAGCTACCTGTACGTCAAATTTTTTCTTGTTTTCAATTGATGTTCTAACAATAAATGGTTCCATTGATCTCACTTTGGACTGTGTTAGCGTGGATATTGTAGATCTAGATCCTGATGGTAAAGTATCCATAATATCCATATCTGTCGCTGCCACTGTTAAAAAAATATTTAAAATTGTCAGTCAAAAGAAAAGTCAAAAGTTACGCGGAAATTACTGTATAGGTAATTAAGTAGTCAATACTTTAATGATATTAAATAGAAAATAGAATGTTATGTATACTAACTTATGCAAGACGAGGACCGGGAATGAATGCTGGTGCTGCTATCAGAACCGTTATCTTCATCAACATTAATTAATGTTGAGTTACATTACTTTACATGTGTTTTCATTCTAGCGACTAATCCCACCATAATTATATCGCATTTTTTACATTTTGCTTTCACAGATCTGTTGTGTTCTTTAATTTCAATGAAATTATGCCATATTGGATCTTTCTTCCTTCCCGTCATTTTATATTTGTTAAAAAGAATGTGATTGACTGAAAACCTAACCTAACAACAATAACAACACTGGCACTTAGGTCCATTCGACAATGAGACATAAAGGCTCCTGCCCACAGGACGTGGTAACGCGGCAACGTGGTAGCCAATCACCATCTTGCTTTTCTGATAGTATATTTAGTATTGCCAGAAAAGCAAGACGGTGATTGGCTACCGCGTTGCCACATTCCCGCGTCCTGTGAGCAGGAGCCATTAGTCGACAGTCATAAGAAAATTGACCAATCACAGTTGATTTTAGAATACTCGACTTATGTCTCATTGGCTGCGTTCAGCGGAGAAAACTGCTCAGTGATTCTTTAATATAATTGATTCTTGCCTTTAGATCTTCTCTCGATCTAAGTGCAGAAACCAATCATAATGAAGAATCACTGAGCAGTGTTCTCCGCTGAACGCAGCCATTGTAGAATGGCTTTAATGGAAAAGCTGCAAGTTGATTGGTCACACAATTCTCGAAACTTTGACCAATTTCTTGCATCGTGTACACAAAGCCTTACAGCCGGAATTTATAGGCCGATCTATTCAAAATCGTCTTAAGTACGATAATACGGTCATTTCATTGCTTGGACGACATCTTAAAACTACTCAAGACTTTTGCTTATTTAAAACATGTTTTTTTTTGTTTAAAACGTTTTTTTGTTATTTTACTTAAAAACACGAATAAAACAAAAAAAACATTGTTTTGATCAAAAAGTCAATGTTTTTTGTTTAAAATGAAAAAAAAACAAGTTTTTTGCCAACCCTGGTTGTAGCTGATAATGAGACGAATACAACGGTTTTTTGTTTTTTGCAATTGGACCATTTTTCAGTGAGTTACAGCGTTCCAAAGTATACTGTTTTATAATTTAAGTATACACATAAACCAAATCTTGTATCGAAAAATGTTTCTTACAAAAGTTTTATGACTTCAAAGGGGACATAAGATGCTGCCACTGATTTGACCTTGGGTGCACCTGTCAAGGTTATGTGAAGGTTAACTTTTTTTTAATGGATCTCTTTATTTCTCATTATACAGTCTTGTAACTTACCTCGAGAGCTTCTCAAAACGCTATAATAAAGTATTTTGTCGTTAAATATTATTCGAGTTATACGAACTACAAGTTACAGTACTGCCGGCATTTGCATTACCCAAAGTGTACCGTTCTATCAACTATCCTACTTTTAGCGCTACCCAGGAACAACGGCGTGGACAAAGTAGGTTTCTGTTCCCTTCGAGGTGCTTGATTAACGCGAGTCCCCTAGCCTATCGCGATTCGGGATGCTTGAGTTACGCGAGTTCCCTAGCCTCTCGCGATTCGGGGTACTTGAGTTACGCGAGTCCTCTAGCCTCTCACGATTCTGGGTGCTTGATTAACTGTTTCTCAGCATCTATCGGAAAAGTTGTTCAAAGTTATCCCCGTTGGCTCAAATGCATAACCTGATTCTCTTTGCGAAGTGTTCGACCGTTCGAAGTAAGACAGCCCTTGGTATTGCTCTACAAGCCATTCGAAATCGTTCGATCATGTCTTCCCTTGTCGTCGGTTCCCGTTCGAACACCAAATTTTTCACGTACCCCCACAAGTAAAAATCAGGTGAAGTCAAATCTGGTGACCGAGGAGGCCATGCAATTGGATCACCCCGTCCGATCCACCTACCGTTGAAGTTTTGATCCAGAAAATGTCTTATGTTTCGTGCGAAATGTGGTGGCGCACCGTCCATCTGAATCCACATTCTTCGCCTTGTCTCCAAATCGACTTCTTCAAGTAAAGTGGGTAAGTAGTCTCTTAATAACTCTAGAAAGCTATGTCCGGTCACATTCTGATGAAAAAAATAAGGACCAATTAGATAACCATTGACAATTCCACACTAAACTACTACACTCCAACGATGTTGATTATTAACTTGCCTATGCCAATAAGGATTGACATCCGACCAGTAATGACAATTATGTGTATTTAATTCTCCGGTATTTTTAAATGTCGATTCATCAGAGAATAGAACGTATTTAAAGAAATCTGCATCATACGCAATCATCTGTCTAGCCCATTGACAAAACAGTACACGTTGTCGCATGTCATTTGGAGTTAGAGCCTGCGTTAATATGATATGGTATGGATGATGCTTCTTTTTCCTCAAAATTCTCACAATCGTTCTCTGTGGTATACCTGTTTGTCTAGCTATTTGGCGCGTACTAATATGAGGGTCAATGTGAACAGCCGCTAAGACAGCCAGAACACGTACATCATCAACATCATAATCACGTTTAGCGTGACGACGAGTCAACTGACCCTGTTCGGCTCTTATCTTAAGCCTCCGAATGACGGTATTGTTTGGATGTCGTCTGTTTGGATACCGATTTCGGTAAAGTCTCGCAGCTTCACGGTAATTGCCAACACATTCTCCGAAAACTGCTAACATATCGACGATTTCTTTAGGAGTATAATCACCCATGTCTACTATCGTAAAAAATATGTTACTAATAATATTATAGTTAAGAAATGAAAATATGAACAGAGAAGAAACTTTAACGTATATCTAACTTATCACGCCATAGAGTAGCAGAGCTTCCTCTCAGTATGCCGCAATACGACAGAATTAATTCGCGGTTTGGCTTAGCGACTTATATACAATCTTTGTGGAATTTTACTTTCGAGAAACGCTTTTAGTTCTCATAACTCGAATAATATTTAACGACAAAATACTTTATTATAGCGTTTTGAAAAGCTCTCGAGGTAAGCTACAAGACTGTATAATGAGAAATAAAGAAATCCATTAAAAAAAAGTTAACCTTCACATAACCTTGACAGGTGCACCCAAGGTCAAATCAGTGGCAGCATCTTATGTCCCCTTTGAAGTCATAAAACTTTTGTAAGAAACATTTTTCGATACAAGATTTGGTTTATGTGTATACTTAAGTTATAAAACAGTATACTTTGGAATGCTGTAACTCACTGAAAACTGGTCCAATTGCAAAAAACAAAAAACCGTTGTATTCGTCTCATTATCAGCTACAACTTTCATTTAGAGAGAAAACTCAACTTCCGTTTGAAAAAATGGCCGCCATGATGAAATCTCTAAAGTGGCATTTACAATTAAAGTGATAATATCATCATCTTGCCCCCTCGAAGCCATATAACTTTTGTTTGAAACATTTTTCTCTGAAACGACGTCATATCGAAATATTTGACTGACAAATATAAAATGGGACACCCTGTATATACAGGGTGAGTCACCTAACTTGACGACCTTAAATAAATCGAAACATACGTGCTGAAAGTCATTTAAAGCAGTGATTGAGTAGAATAGTTTCTTTTAATATAAGTACGAAGTATTCTTCACTTTAACCAAAAGCACAAACACTTAAATACAAAGTATTCTCTGCTTTTAACTTAACCTAACTTAACCTAACCTAGCCTGGTTAGGTTATATTTTCCGAAACTGTCGCCCCGGACACATACGCTCGGTTTCAGCCCGCTTCACAGGAGGGCGGGGGGAGAGGCTTTGCCCCTCCCCCCGCCGGGGCCAGTGTAACAGATTTCACCGTGCAGATTTTGATCATCTGGTACACGGCACGGATCCCGGCGGGGGAGGGGCTTTGCCTTCCTGCCCCGCGAGAAGCGGGCTGAAAACGTACGTGTCCGGGGCTCCGGTTTCGGAAAATATAACCTAACTCAAACCTATTTCTGATTTAAAGCTAAAATTCCATCAAATATACTCTTTCGTAAACGTATATGGTATCGTAAAATTATGCTTTATTCATTAAACAGTTTTGTTAATAACTTTTTAACAAACAACGAGCGAAGGGTGGAACCTAGTACGGGTTATTCAGGAAGGTGACCTTTGTAATATATGTCAAACTCAAGTCCTTGCTTCACGTCTCCGTGGACAGCTGAAAATTCGTGCAAAATTATTAAACTTCTTTTGTTAATAACTTTTTAATAAACAACGAGCGACGGCTAAAACCTTTTGAAGGTCACTCAGAAGGGTTACCTTGACAATATATGTCAAGATCAAGGTCATCGGGGCGGTCTCCGTTATTGTCAATATTTACCTAATTTATTTATAATGTACATAATTAATAAACCCTACAGGTAAAATATATAATTTTTCAGTCATTTCGGAAATTGGTACTGTTACGTCCAAGAGACTCCACGGTTCCTTGCTCCCAAAAGGAACAATTTATTTTTAAGAAATTTAGTAGATGAATGAATTTTTCCAGCGCGGGACAAGTGTGGAGGCGGGTGTACAGGGGGGCCACGTATCCACGATAAAAATGTCCAAAATGACGGACGAAACTGAAGGAAAGGGGGGCAGGAGACTTGGCGCCTGTACTCAGCCGAACCACTTGATTGATGAAACATAATTAGCGATAAGGATTGCCGCAGATCTGGAGAAATTGAGGCGGCACTTGAAAGGTGTCACCCGCTGGAAGCCAATAAATTTATTCAGATAGCTCTAATACTCAGAATTAGAGCACTCATGGCCACACATGAACCAGTTAGATAAATCCAGACTAAGGTAATTAATGTCAGGATTGTCATATTCGGGAGGTCAGAGGGTGGTCTATCACAAATGCCGCATTTAGCTTCCCGAAAATGATTATCATAAAACTGTCCGGCGATACCGTAATAATTATTAAAGTAACAACTAGTTCATGAAAAAACCAATTCTCAGAAACGAAATAATCCCACCATGAGCGTTTTTAGCCCTATATAAAGGGAGTGATCCGCTCCGGAGTCTGTAACTATGTATTCTTTTCGTTACTTTAACTATAAAGTTCGGGGCTCGAGATACGAACAAGAGGATGGTGACGAACGATTATCCGTTTCAAATAAACATATTCAAATTCCATGAGCAGATGAGAATAATGATATTTCGGTTATATAATACAGGTAATCGAGGAAATCATCGAACAAGTCGTATTATTATTCAAAATAAAAGTGCGGAAATCATATTATAAATCGAGTCATTGTTCAATACATAAACGCGCGGAAATTATGTTTCAATTCATAGAAATACTCATCTGAGTTATCGAATAGAACGGAGCGCTTGATCCCTCGTTGGCTCTTTCACCTTTTTCAGGGTCCTTTGACTCGGAAATTGATCTCTCGTGTTTGCTGAGAGCGTGCTGTTCAATCGGTGATCAACCAAGTCCACTCCTGTCCAGGATACGGCGTCATTTATGATACTCGTTGCGAGTCTCGTCACAATCCCGATATTCCGATGGAATAGAGTCTACATGGCTGTCCAAAAATGGCTGATATTTCGTTGATGTAGAATTGCTGAGAATGATGTTGTCGTCTCAGAACCCCGAAACGAAAGAGGACGTGGCAGGCGATTACGCTCCTTTTATTACTATCGATCGACGATCGATATACATGCGTAGATAGGACTATTCGTCTCGCATGCGCCTTAAATCGATTAGACCGTGCTGTCATAGGCCGTACTGGCGCGCGTTATACAAATAATTCTCGTGTCGAATAGACTCACGTCTTACAAGTCCTCTTTTTTCTGCACTTCTTCTGGATCCAGTAGTACGTTACTCTGCCCGAAAAGTTTCGCTTCTGACTACGGAAAGCCGCGTCAATCCGAATAATTAAACTCTTCGTCTGGATCCGGTAACCCGTTTCTGTCCGGAAAGCCGTGACGATTAGAGTCAGTGCCACCGTTCTGAAGTTTGGCCGGCCGGGTCAGCTCCCTGGGCAGAACCAACCACTAGTCAACCACTCTACACCATCGAAAGATTTTTCCTGCAGAGAAGAAGTAAGTGCAACCAGCACACTACCGTTACTTTTCTCTAGCTCGCTCCTATCCATCTTCACCGATTATCACCTTCGTAAATATATATATGTATAACAGAGAACAAAATTGTTATCTTCCATTCTCCCCTTTTTAAGTGGCTCATGTAAACCGCGGAGACGCAACCTCGACTACGGAACACATTTCGAACAACCAGGGGGCAGCTTCCCCTGAATCACCACCAGCTAATCTCTCGCAGAATTTTATTGTTAACACCATACCACCCTCCGTCTGCACTGTCTGCGGAGTCACTCATTCTATTTATCCCGAATCATCCTCGCCTCCGCTCAACCCCTCTGATCTTTTTGAATTGTCCCCGGGTTGGTACTCTCCCATCCCCTCAGGTGAATTAGATCAATACCTTCTACCTTCCGATTCCGAAGAATACTTCGTTCCTCACCCTGTTTCACCATTTCAAATATCTGTAGAAGACTTAACCTTTCCTTCCTTGAATACTCTAAGGGAACTTTATGAGGCGGGCCTCGAATCCATCCGCGAGAACATCCTTGACTGTTTCCCCTTACTTACTTTTCCCCTTCCCCCTAACGCCTATGTCCTTGGACCAGGACCAATTGACCCGATTACTCTAAGTACCACCATCAGACTTACCACCTCATTTTGTTCTTCCCCTAATCACACACAACAGACAATACCCAGTTTTGATCCCTGTCTCATATATACAAATGTTATTTTTCGACAATTTTTCACACACTTTGTAGAACTTCCCCTTATTATGCTATTATTACATTTCGCGTTCATATAAAATTTTTTTTTATTTTATAAATTAGATTTAGTTCATTGAAAACCACTGTATAATTTCAATGTTGTAATCAATTTGCGAATGGAAAAATAAAAACGATGTTTTATTTTTCAAAACAAGAAGAACTGGTTAATTAACCACCTCGTATCCATCTCTCCTTATCGCAACGAATCGTACAGGTCCTATCCTTGGCAATAGGGATTCAGTTCCCTTGCCTAAAAAGGGACCACGAGCTGACCCTTTCGTGTGTTCGGGTTATTACGACCTAAGGTCGTAGGCCTTTACAGCGAAGCGTATGGGAAGGCTCGACGCGAGATTTCTGCGGCTAAGTGCCCACGAAACTCGACAGGCGTCTTGTTCCGCGCCATTGTAGAGCCGTCGAAGCTCTGGACGTAACAGTACCCAGTTTCGTTAAAGATGCAAAAGTCGATGCTGCTGATAATGCAACAAAGTGTAAAACCTTGCAAACTTACTCTTGCTAACATTGCATATATTTCATATTAGGAATATTCAAAGGTAAGATAATTTGTGTATAAAAATAGCAATGTAATAAGATCTCAACTTATTAGTTACGACATATATACAAAAAATGCGATATTATTGCTTAATATAATATAAATTCAAAATATTTGAATAGAAGACTTCTCTTTCTGTAAAGGGTAAAGAATAAGATAGATTCGGAAAAAACTAGAAAGACGAAAAGCAGTGATGTCAAATTGCAGACGCAAATTCATAGGCATATAAAAGCACTTCCGTACATGTGCCTGAAACTTTAGCACTTTTTAGCGAAGGACTGTGATTATCTTCGAGTACTAATAGGAAAAGATGGTCATATGACCATCTATTTTTTTGTTTTCTGTAAATCGTGTATTTTTTCGTGATTAACGATGCACTCGATTGCTCTCTATTTACGCGTGACAACTCTCCTCTGCTTTTTAAGAAATTATATTGTATTTTATAAAACTGTATTTTTATATAACGTGTAATTTAATTATACAAGGTGTCCCATTTTAATCACAGTACTTCAATCTCCAAAACCATTAAAAAAATTCGAAATGCGATTTTTATGAGATTATACAGGATGATTCAGAACAAACGTCAGTCCTTAAAATGACGTATTCCTGATGTAATTCTAAAACAATTTGTGCTTTACCAAAATTTTGTCCGAAGCTTAGTTTTCAAGTTATAAGAGAAAATAGTTAACAAATTATGGGGCGAGTACGAAAGGTAAGCAGGGGCGGCGCAACTCACTGTCCGACGCGGGCAATTACGCGATCAGCTGCTACACGCAGTGGTACGCGCGTACACACACACATGCGCCACGCGCGCGCGCGCGCACACACACACACACACGCACGCACATTCTTACCTTATAAGATATTCGATGTCTTCATACCGCAGTAGCTTGAAAAAGGCGAAGAATAAATAAATGGCCCCACGATCGCGGATAACAAAATTACAATTTTACATGTAATACACCGAGTAATGAGTCACAACTCTTTTCCTTTAATATTAGGTTGTTCATTAAGTTCTGCGGTTTTTTTGCTCTAAATTAAAACATAAATCTATTGTACTTACACATTTATTCAATCTAGAATGTATTGTCCATCTTGATCGACCACCTTCTGCCAACGTTCTGGAAGAGACATAATGCCGCGTTTGTAGAAGTCGCGCGACTTCTGCGCGAAAAAGTCCTCCAAGTACGTTTGAATATCGTCCACTGAATTAAAACGCTGCCCGTCGAGATTGTTTTGGAGTGACCGGAACAGATGGTAATCCGACGGCGCAAGGTCTGGGGAGTACGGTGGGTGCTGCATGACTTCCCAGCCAAAGCACTTAAACTTCTTCTTGGTCACCAAAGCAATGTGTGGTTTGACGTTGTCGTGGTGGAAGACAACGCCCTTCCTGTTCGCCAATTCTGGCCGCTTCTCCACCACTGCCTGCTTCAATTTTTCTAACTGAGCGCAATACTTCTCGGCGTCGATGGTCTGACCGCGCGGAAGCAGCTCGAAATACAGGACGCCTCGCCAATCCCACCACACACTCAGCATCACTTTCTTCGGATGCAAATCCGCTTTGGCAACCGATTGTGACGACTCACCCGGACCGCACCATGACCGCTTGCGTCGAATGTTGTTATATACCACCCATTTTTCATCTCCCGTGACCACCCGTTTGAGAAAGGCCTCCAGCGAGTTCCATTTCAGCAGGGATTCACAGATCATGACGCGGTCCAAAATGTTCTTTTCAGTGAGCTCGTGAGGGACCCAAACATCTGCTTTTTTCGACATCCCAAGCCGTTTTAATCGCTGCGCAACCGTTGTATGGGCGATGTCGAAGCGCTCCGCGATCTCCCGCGTCGTTAGGTGTCGGTCTGCTTTGATTGCGGCCACGATTTGGTCGTCGTCAGTGGTGGATGGACGACCGGAGCGAGCAGCATCGGAGACGTTCACATCTCCGGAACGAAAGCGCGCAAACCAACGCTGACAAGTGTCAGCGCTTATGGCCGAGTCCCCGTACACGCCACATATCTCACGTTGTGCGTCTGTCGCTTTTACTCCTTTGCGGAAGAAAAATAGCAAAATGTGCCGAAAATGCACCTTTTGATCCTCCATTTTCAATGAATAGCGCGTACACACAACACGTCAAAACACAACAAAGACTCTGGCGAAATGTCAAGCGTTGTCTAACCTGTCACGGAGTATGCGGCAATCCGCGGTTCAGGCGATGCATGCTATCTTTTTCAATGGAAAAACGCTATCTATCGAGAAAACCGCAGAACTTAATGAACAACCTAATACATTTGTATCACGTATTTACTCACGCACTTGATTGATTTATAAATGCATTTATCGGTTTATTACTCACTATCGATTAATTATTCGGCAACTGAGAATTACTCGACGAATAAAACACATTACGCACAATCACAGTAATCACTATCGAGGCATTCACGAACGAATCTATTGTTTCATCACTATTCACAGTCATCATTGATCACCAAAGATTCAATCACCACTGAGTAATTATTAAAGTCACTTTAAAAAAAGAAACACGTTACATACACCGCGCAGTTACACGATGTGGAGACTGCTCGACGCACGCGGCAAACATTCAATAAGGTTATGGTAGATTATGTTTAAGGCGCGCTCGGCAGCGCACTCTCTCTCCCGTTTTGGTTTGAGTGAGTGAGTAAGTGAGAGAGAGAGAGAGAGAGAGAGAGAGGGGCGGTGCATTCATTCCCGAAATTCCGAACGCATGAGAAAAATTATTATATAATTCTGAAGAATTAGCAGGCCCTTTTTCAGAGCAATCATTTCAATGACGTAACGATATGATTTTATGATTTTATTTTGATATTGATGTTGATCCATATTATGTTGATAATTATTTTCAAATAACAAAGAAGACTGAAGGTGTTTTACGCATATTGCATCATTTCTTCTTGTTGTTCATGGAATATTAAACAAGGATAAATAATGCATTATACGTGAAATGAACTTTAAGATTATAAGATTGATTATAAATATTGAGAGAACGCCAACCGAAGTTTTGATCCCTCTTTTGGATTGTTCTTATGTTTCTGAAACTGCAAAAGATGTTTCACGTTGAAATCTATTGTTCGCTCTGAGAAGAGCGGATTGCTTTTGCTCGCCTTAAGAAGAACGGATTGCTTTTGCTCGCTCTGAGAAAAGCGGATTGCTTTTGCTCGCTCTGAGAAGAGCGGATTGCTTTTGCTCGCTCTGAGAAGAACGGATTGCTTTTACTCGCTCTGAGAAGAGCGGATTGGACGTGAAGAAATTTTATAATAAGTACTCAAACTGACTACCATTCATCCTAATGCAAGCTCCCATGCGTTTTAATAAATTTCTTTCGACGTCCTGCATTAGATCTTCTTCGATGTCTCAAATGGCATGTTGGAGTCTTGTTTCTACATCATCGACATCTTCGGAAAGTGTTTATAAATTACTTCCTTACAATAGCCCCACAAAAAAAATCGAGAGGGTTGAGATCCGGAGATCTTGCGGGCTAACGTACAGGGCCATACCGATCCATCCAGCGTCCAAGAAACTGGTCATTTAAATAATTTGTTACACTTCTAGCGTTGTGTGGCCCAGCACCGTCCTGTTGAAAAATAAATATACCGTTAATAATAAAAATACCGTTGTTTCTTTCCAACAACGGTACATCTTCTAAGAAATCTGGAAAGTTATCTTTTAGAAACTCGACGTATGTTTCACTAATTAACGTTTGTTGCGGAAGAACAATTGGACCAAGTATTTGTGTTCCCATTATTCCAGCCCACATATTTATCTTCCAGCGAGTTTGAAAGTTTCTGAGTCGCGTGACTCTGGGATTTTTGTCGCTCCAAAAATGCATGTGGAAATTATAAATTCCTTTTCGTGTAATTAGCGATTCATCGCTGAATATCACACAAGAAGGAAATCTGGGATTAGATAACGTAAAGAACTCGACATGTGAGAAAAGCAAGATACATCAATTATCATATAAAACATCAAAGAGAAGAGAAAAAGAAATATTAGGTCTAGTGCACAGTGCCATTTGTGGGCCAATGAGCACGTCATCACTCGCAGGAGCGAAATACTTTGTTACATTTATAGACGATAACAGTACAGAGATAACCTATAAGTAAATAGACACCTTAATTAAACGAAAATTAATGTGTTTTATGCTAATGACAGTGCTGATTTACCATTATTTTCAGAGATTTGTGTGTAGTGACAAGTTCTTGAAATCAAGAAGTATGCCACGAACTCCTGGCGCCAAAGAATTGAGTGATTTTCAAAGAGGGTGTATTGTCGGACAATATGAGGGTGGTATAAGCCAGAGACAAATTGCTCTAAAATTGGATATTCCGCTGTCCACTGTCAATAGAGTAATTGTGCAGTTCAAAACAGAGAAAAAGGAAACTGTTAGGTCACGTTCAGGTCGACCTGGACCAACAGAACGACAACTGAGGGCTGCAAAACGAGTGGTGGAAGGAAATCCCCGTTGCAAGGCTGCAGATGTTGCAGAACATTTGCAAGTGAGTCGTAACACAGCTGTCAGGTATCTCCATCAGCTAAACTATCATGGAAGAGCTGCCAGGCGGAAACCACTTCTCAGCGAAGCCAATATTGCGAAAAGAAAACAGTGGGCAACTGAAATGGAACGCCCTTTGAGTTTTTGGCATTGTGTCATCTTCTCAGATGAATCGTCCTTTGCTCAATTTTCATGTAGCGGACGCACATGGGTCTGGAGAACGCCCAGTCAAGAATTTAATATGAATCGACTACAACCAACCGTCAAGCATGGTGGATTTTCCGTTATGGTGTGGGGTGCCATTTGGAGCACAGGACGATCAGAGCTCGTGAAATGTGTGGGCAATATTAATGCCGAAAAATACATCACCATTTTGGAGAAAGGTCTCCTTCCAATATTTTCTCGTAGGCTGCTGAGCAAAGAATCCACTATGTTTATGGAAGATGGAGCTCCTTGCCACACTGCTAAAAAGACCCAAGTCTGGCAGGCAAAAAAGGCATCCGAAAGCTTCCATGGGCTAGTCAGTCACCTGACATGAATCCTATAGAACATGTCTGGTATATACTTGATCGTGCAGTGAGACGACGTTCACGAAGACCTGCTTCCCATGGAGAGCTTTTAGAGTGTTTGCGTGCTGAGTGGGTTAACATTCCACAGGTCAATATAGCAGAACTTATTGATTCCATGCCCGATCGAGTTAAAGCTATGAAGAAAGCAAAGGGTGGAGCAACTAAGTTTTAGTATACATATTTCATATTTATATAAAGTAAATACTGTGAAATAAAAGACAATGTCCGAAAATCAAGATGTTTATTTACTTATGGGTTGTCTCTGTAGATTTATAGAAATTAATAGTGTATGATGTAACGCCAGAAAATTCAAACAACTATAAGTTCTTGACGACCAGACTGGTAGTTTATTTAAAAAATAAGAACACAACGTTTCGATCAAAGGTTCTGATCCTTATCAAGTGTTTAACGCAAAAGAGTATTTCAACTAAATCTCATTCTACAACATAATAAAGTCACACACAAGAAATATTAACAAAAAATAAAAGACTAAAATTCAAATAAACGCAACGCAAAAATAGAAGTAAAATAATAGTAAAATACATACAGAATAATAAGATAAATACAGAGAACAAAACTTACTGGAAAAAAGAGATTCAGAAACTCAAGAAATGACTTGTAGAGAGAAACACCTCCGTATGTGATGGAAGTTTACAAACAAGTGAGACAAAGACAAAGGTTACATGTTTGCCAAGACGGCGTCATAGATACAAGGCAGGTTCTCAACGTCTAATTGTAAGTTAATTGCATTAGGATGCCTTTTTATGAAGATCATTTCGGCGATCTCTCTCTTTCTTAATTTGTTCTCACGATGCAAAATGTTAATATTCGACCAATCGAAATCGGGTTCGGTAAGCATTCTGTATTTGCTTACGACCGACAAACAACTATAATTTTTTTAGTAATGTCCAATTGGTGTTCTCTAATGCGAGTGTTCAGATGCCGTTTCGTTTGGCCTATGTAGCAAGCCTCACAATCCATACAGTTAATTTGGTAAACCACTCCAGTTCTTTCACCCTTGCTGAGTCTGTCTTTACCAAGCTTAATTAACGAATTCAATTTTTTAAAAACTGAATAAACAGTTCTGAATTGACAGTCCTTCAGAAGGCCTGAGAGGTTTTCGCTTACACCTTTAACGTATGGAATGCTCACAAAATGTTTATGATTGCTATTGTCATTATCATTGTCGTTATTGTCATTATTATTGTTGTTATTGTCGTTTTTACTGCTGTTATTGTTGTCCGGAACACAATCAATGGTCTGACTCCTATACTTAATGCTTTTCCGCCTCTTATGGATGTACTTATTGATCAAATCAAGTGGATAACAATTCTGAATTAAAATTTCTTTGACCACGGTAATGTTGTCATTGTGAAAACGATTGTCTGATAGTAAAATGGCACGGTCGGTCAAGCCAGTGACTACATTAATCTTATGCGTTGTGGGATTGCTAGTAAAGTAATTCGTGTATCTACCGGAAAATGTAGGTTTCCGGTACCAGTTAGTGATCAACATTCCTTTATCACGTATTACTGTGGTATCTAAACAGTTAATGGATAAGTCGCTTTCCAGTTCCACCGTGAACTTAAGTTCTGATGGTAGCTATTAAAAATACTCAAGACGTATTGGATCTTATCAGTTGGCAATATTAAGAACATATCGACATACCTGTAAATGTACTTGAGTTTGCCGTCTTGGCAAACATGTAACCTTTGTCTTTGTCTCACTTGTTTGTAAACTTCCATCACATACGGAGGTGTTTCTCTCTACAAGTCATTTCTTGAGTTTCTGAATCTCTTTTTTCCAGTAAGTTTTGTTCTCTGTATTTATCTTATTATTCTGTATGTATTTTACTATTATTTTACTTCTATTTTTGCGTTGCGTTTATTTGAATTTTAGTCTTTTATTTTTTGTTAATATTTCTTGTGTGTGACTTTATTATGTTGTAGAATGAGATTTAGTTGAAATACTCTTTTGCGTTAAACACTTGATAAGGATCAGAACCTTTGATCGAAACGTTGTGTTCTTATTTTTTAAATAAACTACCAGTCTGGTCGTCAAGAACTTATAGTTTTATAGAAATTAAGCCATTGAAGAAAAAGTCAAAAGTACTGGACGCCTTCAAGGAATACAAAACTCGTGTAGAAAAAATGACTGGACACTGCATAAAGAAACCGATAACGCGAAAGAATACCTCTCCAAAGAATTTAATAATTTTCTCAAAAAAGAAGGGACATATATATATATATATATATATATTAATATTAAACATATATATATATATATATATATATATATATATATATGTTTAATCTTAAAAATAGGATTCTATTCGCTGCGAGGTATCTGTGATAGATTATTAATAAAAAGTGATTGGATATATGAGACGGGGATCAAGACAGGATGTTGACGATTTCGCGTAATCAGAGGAACTACAGTGTTAGGAGCTGCGTCTCTCAATGTAGTTATGTCAATGGAATCAGGTCCGAGGACGAAGGTGAAAGGTGGACGGGGGAAGGTGAACGTGGAGAAGTAATCGAGGATATGTTCGCGCAAAACTTCGAGGCCACCCTCATAGATTTCTCTAAGTTCAGCAAAGGAGAGAAAAGATAGATTGTGGATCACTGTGGGTACCTGGATGGGAGATACAGGGGGAGGATTCGGACTTTCCTCGAGATCCGAAGGAAGTAGATACTGTTCGAGCTCCGGGGTGGGGATAGGAGAATACCAGCTTGGGGACAGTTCTGGGAGGGAGAAAGGGGAGTTCCTGGGAGAAGGTGGTTTAGCGAATGTAGAAGAGGAAGGTGAAATAGAAGATCTGTGGGATATTGGAGAAAATGGAATAAATGAAGGAGAAGTAGGCGAAGGTGTGTCTATTGTTGAGCGCTCGGTACGATCGCGACGGGGGGACCGCGGTAAGGTTAATACGGAATTGTTGCGTTTCCGCGGCCGTTCAAACGCTGCTGGTTCAGGGGAGGCTGCCCTTTGGTCGGTTGAAAATGATTCTGGTGGGGGTGTCGTGCTTCTGCTTCTGCGTTTTATATAAGCCACTTGAAAAGGGGAAAACGGAATAGAATCTTTGTTCGATACTATTGTAGAAATAAAAGTATGAGTCGGTGAAGATGCAAAAAAGGGGGGAGGGAGAAGTAAAAGCAGTGTGCAGGTTTCGCTTACTTTCTTCGAGGCTGAGGAATCTTCAGATGTTGGTCTTGGAATCGTTGCCTCTGTTCAGGGAGTCAATCCGTCCGGAGGTTCTTCGGATCGGTGTCTAGCACTGACTTTACGTTTTTAATCTACTGCGGCGTTCCGCGGACGGAAACGAGACTTTCGTACGTAATGCTGAATGCCGGGTCCAGAAGGGAAGCCTCTGGGGCGGATCGTTCCCTTTATATAGGGCTAGAAAGGCTTAGGGAGGAGTTATTCTGATTCTGGGAATTGTTTTTTCATGAACCAGCGTCGTTGTCGCTTTAATAATTATCACAGTATCAGCGGACAGCTTTATGGTAATTGTTTCGGGAATTAATGTGCGGCACCTGTGATGAACCACCCTTTGACCCCCAAATATAACAATCCAGGTGTTCGTTTTGTTGGTCTGGATTTATTTATATTGAGTATCTGGTTCGCGGATGGCCATGTGTGCCCGAATTTCTTGGTATTAAAGATCGGTGAGTTATTTTATTGCCGTTAACGGGTGACATCTTTCAAGTGCCGCCCCAATTTTCCCAGATCTGGAGCGATCTCCGTTAGTTGATTTCATCTGCATACCCCAGATATGTTTTGTCTATTGAATGCTTCGGCTGGGAACAGGCGCCAAGACTCTTAATTTTTTTGTGGAAGAGTTTTCGCCCATCACTTTGAGACATTTTTTACTGAGACCACATAGCCCCTGCACCCGCGCGGTTACACTTATCGCAGCGTGGGAAATGGTTCGTTAAATTATAAATTTTTCCCTCTAGAGCTATGTATTATTTCTTTTGAGAGCAAGGAACCGTGGAGTCTTCTGGACGTAACATAAGAAAACACACAAAGATAACAAATTTTCACCAAAATGAGAAGAATATGTATTAGTAGGATACTCACAAGAATCCAAGGTATACAGATTATGAGTAAGCGGCACCAAAACGGTAGTAAAGAGAAGAGGTGTTCGTTTTATTGAAGATCATTCTATACAAAGAGCGGAATTATTGGAGACACCGACGAATCAAGCTGCAACAGAGGAAGAAACAGAAGAGGGAGACGAAAAGAAAAAAATATACAAACAAGAACAAAGTGAACAAGAAGAGGAAGTACAAACAGAAACTCCAAAAACACAAACCATGCAGATTAAAAAGGGACAAGGACGACCTAAATTAATAAGAAACGGAAAGCCAGGCAGACCACAAAATTATATCAAGAAATAAAAAGCGAAGAATACAAAGAACCCCGGAACATAAAGGAAGCGATGGACAGTGCAGAGGAAGACCTGTGACTAGCCGCCATGAAAATGGAGTACGAATCTTTAATGGAGAACAACACCTGAAATTTGCTGTACAGGCTACAGAACAAAAAGGTGCTAAGGAATAAATGGGTGTTTAAAATAAAGAGGAATCAAGAAGGGACACCAGAAAAATTCAAGGTCAAACTGGTCGCACGAGGGGATCAACAACGTGAAGGAATCGACTTTGATGAGGTTTTCGCGCCAGTAGCCAAGTTTGAAACAATTAGGGCCTTTTTAGCCAGTTGCGTAATAAAGCAAATATATATACATCAAATGGATGTAATATCCGCGTATGTTCAAGGAAACTTGTTCGATGAAATATATATGGAACAACCGGAAATGTTTGTTAAGCGCGGTGAGGAAAACAAGGTATGTAAATTGAATAAACCTTTATGGTTTAAAACAAGCAAGTCGTTAATGGTATTTAAAGCTAAGTGTATTTTTAGAAAGTATAGGTTTCAAAAAAACCTCAGTTACCCCTTGTGTATATACAGAACAAAAAAAGCGCCAAGTATACGCGCCTGAAGTTCTTTCAAAAAAGGACTCTATAAAACTAATGATATGAACAACTTGCGCCAACTCCAATGGGTATTTATGCAAACCAGAAAATCTATTACTTTATTATTACTCTTTGACCGATATTCATTGTTGATTCTGATTTAAGACCATCTTAAGTACAATCATAAGATATTTATGAAACCAATCACACAGTCGTATCAGCATCTTAAGACATTACTTCAGATCGTCTGGAAATAAGAACGGACTATGAATACTAGCCTTTGATATTAAAAAATAAAGGACATAATAATATTAAGCAAATATTTTTATACGAATAAATATTTTAATACATAGAAATATATTTATTAATACAAATAAGTGTTTTTTTCAAACTACTTAGTGCTGCTAAACCGAATCAAAAATTGTCTTAGTATTTAAATAATCTAAAGATTACAATAATTTCCTTAAACTCTAAATTACATAACAACTCGCTGAAATACATATATGTACAAATGTAGTTAAACTTATTCTATACTTAATTCTAATGTCACACACATACACACCCATGCACGCATTCACAAGAGAGAAAAAAAGAGAATGAGGCAATTAACATAATGATTCGGTTTAGCAGCGCCAAGTATTTTGAAAAAAACACTTATTTGTATTAATAAATATATTTCTATGTATTAAAATATTTATTCGTATAAAAAAATCTGCTTAATATTATTATGTCCTTTATTTTTTAATATCAAAGGCTAGTATTCATAGTCCGTTCTTATTTCCAGACGATCTGAAGTAATGTCTTAAAATGCTGATACGACTGTGTGATTGGTTTCATAAATATCTTATGATTGTACTTAAGATGGTCTTAAATCAGAATCAACAATAAATATTGGTCAAAGAATAATAATAAAGTAATAGATTTTCTGGTTTGCATAAATACCCATTGGAGTTGGCGCAATTTGTTCATATCATTAGTTTTGTAGAGTCCTTTTTTGAAAGAACTTCAGGCGCGTATACTTGGCGCTTTTTTTGTATCTTTTTTTAAAAAGGTAATTTTGTTGTGATATAAATATACATTCTGTAAAAAAAGTATCCGGAATTAGTTAATAAAACACAAATTACTTGTTTATTTATCAATTACTACGTTTACACGAGCGCTACTTCTGTAGTAACTTACTCGAATTATAGTAACTTACGATAATTCGAGTAAGTTACTACAAAAGTAGCGCTCGTGTAAACGTAGTAAATATTGATTTTGTCACCTTCAAAATAGGCCCCATCGGATGCAATACACACGTGCCAATGCGTAAGTCCTCAAAACACTTTTCAAACGCTGAAGCTGGTATTGCTTTGAGCTCCTCGTCGTCATCGTCGTCGTCGTCGTCGTCGTCGACGTGGTCCTCTCACTCACGCCCTCTTGGTCTCTCATTCACTGGCTCTCTCGCTCTCTTGCTCTCCCGCTCTCTCACTCTCTCACTCTCTATCGTCATCGACGTGGTGCAACGTCGTCGTCGTCGTCGACGTGGTCCTCTCACTCACGCTCTCTCGCTCTCTCATTCACTCGCTCTCTCGCCCTCTCGCCATCTCATTCACTCGCTCTCTCGTCCTCTCGCTCTCTCATTCACTTGCTCTCTCGCCCTCTCATTCACTAGCTTTTTCGCTCTCTCATATTCACTCGCTCTCTCATTCACTCTCTCTCTCTTTCGCCCTCTCACTCACTCGCCCTCTCGCTCACTCACTCACTCACTCACTCGTTCTCTCGCAAATATATCTTTTCTCACTCCAATTCTTTCACTACATCGCGTCGTACACTTGTCGTACACCGACCGGATCCGTGTGACTTACACATGACGGTCGGGTCGATAAGTTAGAGTTTTCTAATGTAGAGCCTCTACATATGATCGTTATGTGTGAGTCACACGGATATACCAACAGCATTTCCGCCGGTCGGTATAAACGGAGCTGCTGCCATCTCGACGAAAAAGAACGGACTGTACAAATGACGACGATGACGACGTTTCTTAAATGAAATTTTCCAATTTCAGACTTTGCATCGCCATATCTCCGCTCGTAGGGCACGTACAAGAAAAATAAAAACACTTTTATTATATAATTCGACCCCAAGGTATCTATTGAGCCTACTTAGAAGTTCATCCGTTCAGCGGTTATTGAGATCTAATAATCTGAGTGTCTTCGAAAGCGTCGCTTCGCGTAAAGAGTCACGGTGCGGTCTCGCTGCGCGTATACTTGGCGCGAGACACTACCGTGTCTCTTGATAATAAGATAGAGTGAGATACCCTATATTTTTAAATGAGACATGTATATTATAAACCAAATAAAATTTAATCTATTAAACAAATGTCGTATATATATATATATATATACAACATTTTTTAATAAGTTAATTTTTACTTGGTTAATTTTATATATATATATATATAATTATATATATATATATAAAATTATATATATATAAAATTATATATATATAAAATTAACCAAGTAAAAATTAACTTATTAAAAAATGTTGTATATATATATATATATATATATATATATACGACATTTGTTTAATAGATTAAATTTTATTTGGTTTTACTTGGTTAATTTTATATATATATATATATATATAAAAGTAAAAATTAACTTATTAAAAAATGTTGTATATAAACCTATAACAAATATGATATCGGAAAATGGCGCCAAGTAAAATTTTACCAGTCACAACTAACCAAATAAAAATTAATTTCTTTAAAAAATGTCGTATATATATAAAAATAAAAAATAGTAATGCTAAAGAATTTGGCGCTGTACATCATCAAGTAATACGTTAACTGACAATGCTAATTAATATTTAAATACGTTAATTGACAGTGTTCACTAATGTAATATTGTTATTTACTTAGTGAATATTGTTTATGTAGCAGCGCCAAGTTCTTTAGCATTACTATTGTTTATTTTTATATATATGACATTTTTTAAATAAATTAATTTTTATTTGGTTAGTTGTGACTGGTAAAGTTTTACTTGGCGCCATTTTCCGATATCATATTTTTTATAGGTTTATATACGACATTTTTTTAATAAGTTAATTTTATATATATACGACATTTGTTTAATAGATTAATTTTTATTTGATTGGTTGCGACTGGAGCGTGTACTTGGCGCCTTTTTTCTCCTTTTTTTTAAAAAAAGTAATTTTTATGATATCATTTCTTTTTTTATTATAATCGAATGTCAACACCCAGTATATTGTAATACCTATCGGAATACAAAAAGTTTAATTTATCATGTCAAATTTTTCTAGAATCACAAATACAAGTTTTTCGAGTTTTCGGTCAATTAAAATCCCTACATGTTATAATCTTATAGGACACCCTATATGTTAAAATCAAAAGTCGACACCCAGTATATTATAAAATCGCAAATACAAGTTTTTCGTTTGGTCATTAAAAATTGGACACCTTATATATTATAATCAAAAGTCGACACCCAGTATACTATAATTAATCATCGGAAAAAATAAAATTTAATCTATCATGTTAAATTTTTCTAGAATAACAACTGCAAGTTTTTCGAGTTAGTCAATTAAAATCGGACATCCTTATATTATAATCGAATGTCAACACCCAGTATATTGTAATAACTATCGGAATGCAAAAAGTTTAATTTATCATGTCAACTTTTTCTAGAATCACAAATACAAGTTTTTCGGTAGGTCAATAAAAATCGGACACCCTATATATTATAATCAAAAGTCGACACCCAGTATATTATAATTAATCTTATAATTAATCATCGATAAATATAAAATTTAATCTCTCGTATCAAATTTTTCTAGAATCTCACAATTACAAGTTTTTTGGGTTTGTCAATTAAAATCGGACACCCTTTAAATTGTAATCGAAAGTCGACACCCAGTATATTATAATTAATCATCGGAATAAATAAAGTTTAATTTGTCATGTTAAATTTTTCTAGAATCACAACTACTAGAATGCGCACTGCTCTCTTTAGCGGAGCCGTCAGCCATGCCGGCACTGCCGTAAACGCCGCGCCGCCTAGTGGTTAAAAGGTGAACTGTACGTTTTCCGTGACCAAGACGACGACGACGATAAGAGAGTTTCTTAATAAAATATTTCACGATGTAGACTTTGCATCGCAATATCTCCCTTCACCGGGCATGTAGGAGAAAAATAAAAACACTTTCATTATATAATTCGAGTACGCAGAATCGATTGAGCCTGTTCTTAACTCGATCGATCCACGCGTTATTAAGATCCGCAAATCTCGGCTAGTCTCAACTAGTCGGCTCACGTAAAGATACACGGTCCGTCTCTCGCTGCCGTTGCGCTGCGCGTGAACTTGGCGCGAGACACTACCGCGTCTCTTGATATAATTGAGTGACAAGGAAGTCAAAAGAGGAAAGCGAATTAATATAGCTTAACAGATTTTATTTTCACATCTTAATCATCGGAATAAGTAACGTTTAATTTATCGTGTCAAATTTTTCTCGAAACAGAGATACAAGTTTTTCGGTTTGGTCAATTATAATCGGACACCCTATATAGTATATCAAAAATCGACACCCTGTATAATAATAATAAGATAGTGTGAGATACCCTATATTTAAAAATTGAGACCTGTATGTTATAATATAATTGAGTGATAAGGAAGGTAAAAGGAAAGCGAAATAATATAGCTTAACAGATTTTATTTTCACATTTTAATTATCGGAATAAATAACATTTACTTTATTGTATCAAATATTTCTTATATGTTTATCCTGTTTATTGCTTTATAGTAATCAAAATTTAACTATTACATGTTTTGTTCAAAATGATGGCCTCCAGCCCGGAGACAAGCGGTGCACCTATCGATCACAGAATGAGTAGCTGACTGACATTGTGCGTCTGTAATTTCTTCGCACGCTTGCACTATCCTCTGTTTTAATGATTGAAGGTCATTAACAGGCACTTCATACACTTTTTGCTTGAGAGTACCCCATACAAAAAAGTCTAATGGTGTTAAATCCAAAATAAAGAGATATTTCGAATGTTACTTAAGAAGTCAATATCTCTTAAACGAAGCGTTTGCAAGCATAGGTCCAGAGGACAATTTTGTTTGTTTTGAGGTCCTCAATTCATATTTCAAGTTTGGCGATTTAACCCGGGAGCACCCTGTATATTTGGCACTGGTTACATCGTAGCGCGGACGGACTCCAGAGAGGAAGAGAGCTGTTTTCGCTTCTCCGCTCCTTTTATTATTGCCCCTCCTGTGGAGACTTGACTGTATCGGATTGGCAACACACAGTGTTATCGTGATGCCTAGTGTTATGGTCTAGCTTCGCAACATCTAGCGCGATAGCGTCTTAAATCGACCAAATTTCAACGATTGACTACAGTTCGGCCAGTTCTGAATTTTCTATAATCGTCAATATGAACAAACCTGAGCATGCAAACATATTTGAAATTGTCTGGTAGGCCTATTCACAATTTGGCCAGTTGCATTTCCTATCGCAAATCTTACAATAAATACATAAAATTTCGCAATTATATAATTTATATTTGTTTGTTTACGGTTGAATCCAATTTCTCATTTGATCAGGACCGAAGATTCCTGTAAACGGTATGCGAGTGAGTTGGAATCCCTGGATATCGCTGACTACATAGCGGTCTTGGTCCAGGACTTTTTTTACCACGTATGGTCCCTTAAATTTCGGTATTAATTTCTTGTTTGTGCCGGGAGTTACATCGCGATTAGAAATCATTACATAATCTCCGACCTGATATTCTATCGCGGCTTTATATTTTTGGTTATACGATTTTTCATTCGCAAGCTGACTTCTTCGAATATTCAAAGAGGCGCCATCACGCAATGCCACTAGATCTCTTTCGTTTTCTACCTCAGAATCCAAACGAAGGCGCATGTTATCGGTGATTTTGCCTAACTAATTTACGCCAAACAATAATCGACTCGGTGTCTCGCCGGTGACACGATAAACGGACTTGTTAAGTGCATATTCTACCTCATCCACGATTTTTTTCCATTTCGTTGGGTGGTCTGCCAACTTGGATAGCATAGGGGAAATCACACGGTTGAAACGTTCGACCTGCCCGTTCGCGCGAGATGTCGCAGTTGCTATTAATACATGCTCAACGGATTGCTCGCTTAAAGAGTCTTTGAACATTCCTGCCGTAAAACTTGTTCCTCGATCGCTTATAATTCATCATGGTTTACTGTAATTTCTAAAATACTCCTTCAAACGTTGAATCGCCTTCGCGGAGGTATCGATTTATATGGATACAATTTTATAAATTTCGTAAATGCATCGATTATGGAGAATATATATTTCATGCCGTTACTTTTGTCCAATGGACCGAAGTGGTCTATGTGTATGGTGTGAAAAGGTAAATTCTCCTTCTTAATACTGTTGCGTCCGGGTGAGGATTCCGCTCGGCCCGTACTTGTGATCCGCGCTCGTTAACACTTGCGCTCTCGCGTAAATAAAGCTCGTGCGTTCCAAGGAAAGAACTTTATTACAATTGCACTTCGATACAACGCTCGATCACAATATTCTCAATAATTGGCCTGAGCTCGCGACACGTCCGGCTGTCACCGTAGCTCAACGTCAACTCGTCAACTCTTCGCTTGTTGATTCCTCTTGGCAACGCGCGTCTTCTTCCGAGCCGACGATCTCTCAGCCTCTGCCGATCGACGTCGCCCGGTGTACCGCGTGACACACCATCCCGGACACAACACTACCCCCCTTCCTTGTAAGACTGTTGTCCCGACAGTCCCACAGGGTAGTGTCCTCGGGACCCTTTCACTTGTTCTACCCTGGGCTCCTGCCACAGGTTACCGAACCAGGGTTCCTCCGAGGAAGCAGCTCCGCGACCGTCTTCCGCTTTTCCGTGACGCTTGTACTCTTCGAATTCTTTCTCTTCAGGCTCGGGGGGGGGGGGGGAACTTGCTGCCGGGGACCCACTGCCCTCCGAAGAGGACTCCCGAGCCTCGGCATTCACCCTTTCGCTTCGCGGGAAAACCCCAGTCAAAAACCGCGAGGAAGGCAGGCCTGATGGTCTTCGCGCGTTGCTTAATTCCATATCTTCCAGCTCCTCCACCAGTCTCAGGACTCTATAAAAGAAAAACAAAAACATAACCAGTAAAAAGTCCTAACAACTAAATAGGGTTCTAATAGTACGCCCCCTAAATTGATACGGAACGGGCTCGAGACGGACACAACCACAACCGAAACGTCTTACATATCACGTCACTATAAAACATGTCTCACACGATAAGGCGCCAACCTATCCGCATGCACTATTTTTCCCCTATGCCTCGGAGATTTTCTAATATTCAACACTACATCACTCAACTTTTTAACGATTTCGTAAGGCCCTTCCCACGCACTCTGCAATTTTGGAGCCCTTCCTATAAGTCGACGGGGATTGTAAAACCAGACTTCTTGTTCTGTTTCAAAGAAATCCTTCCTCGCTCGACGATCGTACCAGGCCTTCATATTTCTTGACCTTACTTCGAAGCGTTTTCTAGCAGAATGATGTATCTCATCTAACTTCCCTCTCAACCTAGCAACATAACTCCTTTCCTCGGCGTCTCCCGAAACGTCCGATGGAGGGCTTCCACGGAGAAGATCCAAGGGTAAACGAAGATTCTGCCCGATATACATCTCCGCAGGAGTCACACCAGTCGCCTCCTGCCTCGAAGACCGATAGGCCAAGAGGAACATGGGGATCCAACGATCCTAATCTCTTTGATTCTCAGCAATAAACTTCGCAATAAAGATCGTCCGATGCTGACGCTCTACCTGCCCATCTGACTGTGGATGCAAGGGCGTCGTCCTTGTTTTTCTCATGCCGAGCAATTTCGACAACTCCGCCATTAATTGCGATTCAAAATTCCTCCCCTGGTCAGTATGAAGTTCCAGGGGAATCCCGTGTCTCGAGAATACCTCCCAGCCGACCAGCGACTCAGCGACGGTGGACGCCCTTTTGTTCTTCAGAGGGATTGCTTCGGGCCACTTAGTAAAACAATCTACTGCCACCAATAGGTATCTATTTCCTGTTGCCGAAGTAGGAATTGGGCCCAAGATATCAGTTTGTATCCTCTCAAAGGGGCAACCCACATTATAAACTTGAAGAGGAGACTTTCCCTTTCCTGGTGGACCTTTCTTTGAAACGCATGTCTTGCAGGAGGCACACCAATTTTCCACATCTCTCTTACACGTGGCCCAGTAAAAGCCCCTTCTGATCTTGGCGAGAGTCTTATTTACTCCGAAATGTCCGCCTGTTGGCGAGTCGTGTGCCTCTTCTAGTATATCTTTAATCTTGTCACGAGAGACAATGATCTGTAGAACACTCTTCCTCTGGCTAGGTGACTCCCACCTCTTGTAGAGAACGCCGTCCCGCACGATCAAAGCGTCCCACTGAGACTAGTAGATTTTCGTCGACACTTCTCCTGGGGGCACATCCTGCCAAACCGGGCGCACCTTGCCGGATTCCTTGGCCCGTAGAAGGATAGAAATCGTCGGATCCCGTAACTGCGCCGAACGCCAGTCTTCCAAGTCGTCTCGGAAAACAATACGACTAATATTGGCTTCGAGAACCGCCGTCTCCCTGGACTCCACTTTCGCACAATATCGGCAAGCTGATTCTAAACAGGGACGTCGGAAAAGTCCATCAGCGTTCTCATGGGAATCCCACTTCTGTGAAGAATCTCAAAATCATACTGTTGAAGGCGCTCCAGCCAACGTGCTAGCTGACCCTCTAGATCTCTGAAAGACAATAACCAACGTAACGAAACATGGTCCGTACGGATAACAAATCTTCGACCGTACAAATAATGATGAAAGAATTTCACGGCCTCTATTACGGCCAAAAGCTCACGTCGAGTTACACAATAATTCCTTTCCGGTTTACTAAGCACACGGCTAAAATAAGCGATAACCTTCTCGGCGCCGTTCTGCACCTGAGAAAGCACCGCACCGATACCGTGGTTCGAAGCGTCAGTGTCAAGAATAAAACTTCCCTCCCCGGAAGGAAAAGACAAAACTGGTGAGGAAACCAAAGCTTTTTTAAGCAGCTCAAACGCTGCTTGACACTCCGAGGACCACTCAAATTTTCGCGCTTCCTTGGTTCAAAGATATAGTGACTTAGCCAATAATAAAAAATTCCGAACAAATTTCCTATAATAAGAACAGAATCCTAAAAAACTCCGTATCTGCTTCCTTATTTTTGGAAGAGGCCAATCAACAACCGCGGAAATCTTTTCGGGATTTGTGGTAACGCCTTCCGCTGACACAAGATGTCCAAAATATTTCACTTCCTTGTTAAGAAAAACACATTTGTTTATTTATTTTTAAATTAGCATTCCTGAACCTCTGAAAGACCCTCTCTAAATTCAAAATCATTTCTTCAAAATTTTTTCCAAAAATGATTACATCATCTAAATAAACCAAACAAATTTTAGAAATTAATCTTTTTAATACCTTCTCCATCAACCGCTCGAAGGTAGCAGGGGCGTTACACAACCCAAAAGGCATGACAGTAAATTGCCATAATCCATTTCCAATAGAAAAAGCAGTTTTCTCTTTATCTCTAGAAGACATTCTTACCTGCCAATAACCACTTTTCAGGTCTAAAGTGGTAAACCAAACATTACCCGCTAACTGATCTAAAATATCGTCGAACCTTGGTAATGGATACGAATCTTTCCTCGTAACGGCATTTAATTTCCGGAAATCCACACAAAACCTCAATGAGCCGTCTTTCTTTTTCACAAGGACCGCCGGGGAAGTCCAGGGGCTATTCGATTCCTCTATTACCCCTTCCTTTTTCATATCCTCTATGATGTTGTTCACCTCACCCCTTAAATGTAAAGGACTTCGTCGAAGAGCTTGTTTAATCGGACGAGGATCAGTTAGCTCTATTTCGTGTTCGATGACATTACATTTACCTGCAACAATCTTATCGGAAAACACATTCTGATATTTACAAAGAAAAGACGAAAAGGCATCCCTCTGCAAAGAATCCAAATTCGCTGATCCACGCTTAAATATTTCCAGCAGTGAGGGGGAAAGCTGAGGCGCGCCTCCGCTCCTCGGAGAAAATTCGCTCCGCGAGCAGGCACAGACCACCCCACCATCCCCTCCCTCTATCGGCCGGCCCAGGGTCCCATCAAGAAAGCCATCGAGAAATCCAGTCTCGGCAAGAAAACCTGCTCCCAGGATGCAATCCTCTTGCATCCGGGTCACGAACATCGGCAATGTAACACAAAATCGTCCAAGGGAGACATTCGCACTCACCTTGAACAGCACGGGAACTCGCTCCCCCGTGGAATACCACAAATTACAACAATCGTTAACCTCCTCTCTTTTTTCCACAAGACCGACAAACTTCCGATTCAGAATAGACACGTCCGAGCCCGTATCAATTTTGAACCTACACGACTTCCCATTCACCTTACCGCAAAAGCAAAAACGATTTTTAATCGATTTAAACTCAACATTGACGCGTCTAACTAAAAAATCCTTACAACCATTCGAGGCCTGCGCCTCACTTGCCGGGCCGACCCCGCTGAGCTCGGCAAAGCCTAGTTTTCCTTAGGTAGGCTCGGGCACTCCGCGCGAAAATGTCCCTTAGCGCCACACTGCCAACACTAATTTCTCTTTTCTCTTCGTCTTTTCGGGCCTTTTCGCTCTGTTCCTCACGCTGTTCTCTGTGCTATCTCGTTTTTCCCCTCTTATACTCGCTTTTCCCGCGGAGCTTTCCCCGTTCCCTTCTCTCCTCTTCGCGAAGCTATTCTCACTAATTATCCTCACCGTCTTGGCCCGCTCGACGGCTGCCCTCAACAATGTCACTCCCTCCAATTGTAGCGTGCGCCGAACGAAGCCGTCTGATAACGTGGCCACAAATTGTGAACACCCGATCTTCTCGCGCACGCTCATCGAGCACTCTGGATAAGCGAGTTTTGACAATCGCTCAAGATCCGCGCCGAGTGTCGCAAAATCTTCACTGTCTTTCTGTTTACGGTTCGTGAACTGCAGATAATAATCCTGCGCGTAAGCACTCTCACCGAACCGTCCCTCCAATTTTGACTTCAGTTCATCGAAGTCAAACGATTCCGGGTTTTCTAACGCACTCAACACTGCACGCGCTCTTCCCTGTAGACAAGACGCCAAAGCCACCGCTTTTGTCGCGTCCCTCCATCCGTTCGCGCGCGCGACCATCGTAAACTGCGCAAGGAATTCCCTCAGCGGAACCGATCCGTCGTATGTGTCCGTTTTTAATTTTAACCTGTCAATTTCCGTACGCGCGACCATCCCGGTGACCGCGGTCCTGACCCGCTCCCGACGCGACAGGTAAATTATGATTAGAAGCATTAGAATTAGCATTATGACTCAGTTGGTTTAAGCGGCGCTCCATTTGCTGGAAGATCTGATCGCGCTCCGCCAGCCACGTTTCCATGCGCTCCTCAAATTTCCGGCGGACCTCCCGCTGCTGTTGCAGTTCCTGCAGCAGTGCCTTCAAATCCTCTGCGTCTGAAACGGCTGGGGCCGGCGTCTGTCCTGGAGCTGGCGTCTGCCCTCGTGTTCATCGCGACGAGTACACCATTGTCGCCTTCCGTTTTGCACGTTCTCACTGCACGTCTTTAACAGTCCCTCGCGGATCATTCGCGATCGCTCGTCGATCCGATCCCGGATGAGCCCCAAAAATATTGCGTCCGGGTGAGGATTCCGCTCGGCCCGTACTCGTGATCCGCGCTCGTTAACACTCGCGCTCTCGCGTAAATAAAGCTCGTGCGTTCCAAGGAAAAAACTTTATTACAATTGCACTCCGATACAACGCTCGAACACAATATTCTCAATAATTGGCCTGAGCTCGCGACACGTCCGGCTGTCACCATAGCTCAGCGTCAACTCGTGAACTCTTCGCTTGTTGATTCCTCTTGGCAACGTGCGTCTTCTTCCGAGCCGACGATCTCTCAGCCTCTGCCGATCGACGTCGCCCGGTGTACCGGGTGACACACCATCCCAGACACAACAATACTATGCAAATAACCCCTGAGACTTTCCGTTAGATGGGGAGAATTCTATGCACTTCAAACAGTTATCGATATACAGGGTGTCCGGCATGAAGCGGACCAACGCTCGTGAGCTGATAGAGCACAGTGAACTGAAAAGAAAAGTCCTGTACCACTTTGCAATTTTCGCACTAATTATCGAGTAATTAATTATTAAAAATTATCATATTAAGCCCGCCTACCGCCAAATAGAAGCGCGCGGGGCTGTAACAAGTTTGTTACAAGCGGCAATGGCGCACAAATGGCAAATGTCATATGGTAACGAAGTATGATCGCGCGATGAGAGCCGGAGTACGCGCGAGAGCGGCGGGCGGAAGCGACGCGTGATGTTGGGATCGGCGTGATGCTCGTATCAATCGATAATTGTTTCGTGTTTTTAATGAAATTATTTTATTTCAAGAAAATGTAGCGGCCCTATCATTCCCCTCACCACCATGCGGTAGATAGCATGGCGCGTTTTTTTAAAGTGGTTTCCCCATTAGGCCTAATTCACTCTTATTTTTTAATGCAACAGTTGTTCGAAATGTTCTCCTCGTTCTTGCAAGTATAATTCTGCTCTATGAATTATGCTACGCGTGGCACGATATGCCATTTCCGGCGTGATAGATTCGAAGGCCGCTAAAATCGCTTCGCGTACTTCATCTTCTCTATTATCACGCTAATTCTCAATTAAATTTTTAATGTAACCCCAAATAAAAAAATCTAACACATTAAGGTCGGGTGACCGTGGCGGCCAAGCAATAGGCCCCCCTCGACCTATACACCTTTCCGGAAAATGCACATTTAAAAATTGCCTAACCTGACGGGAAAAGTGTGCAGGAGCTCCGTCTAACTGGTAACTCATATCTGCTCGTACGCGAAGAGGGACGTCCGCGAGGAGTAGAGGTAACTGATTTTGAAGAAAGTCGGCGTATATTTCCCCATTGAGACGTGGCGGGAAAAAATATGGCACAATCTGAAAACCATGCGAAAACATTTAAAGAAAGCTACAGAAGGAAAATTTTCTAACGCATACGACTACTTACCACTCTGTCCATGATTACTCCTGCCCACACAGTTATAGACCAACGATGTTGAAACGAAGTTTGGCGAATGGCATGCGGAGTTTTTTCTTGCCACAATAAAAAATTGCGGGAATTAAATATTCCGTTTGGTGTGAACGTCGCCTCGTCCGTCCATAAAATTCGGTCGGGAAATAACAAATTCCGCCTACATTGTGCGAGGAACCCTGTTTGCGTTTTGTTTAATTATTATTAATTAATATACCTTGAAAACTATCGCAACTATCGAATGAAAATAATTACAATACCTTCACAAAAATAGATGCGTTGTTCTGCATCCCTCGCAAGGAGCTGTTGAACTCGCTGAAAATGATACGGGTGCAACGCGTTCTGACGTAAAGTACGGTGCACCACGTATCGCGAGTAACCGAGCGCATGAGCTGCACGGCGCACACTGCTTCCTGGATTTTCTTCGAACATTCGCAAGATCCTTTCTTCGTCATCGGCACGTATATGTTGTCGTGCATTACACATGTCATTTCTTCGCGGCTGAAGAGATCCTGTTTCTCTCGCACGTTGTACACATCGTATACTTGTATTTTTTTATGGATGTCGATCTCGCTCGGGAAATTGCTCCGCATAAATGCGTGCCGCTTCACGAGAATTCTCTTCGGCCATCCCGTAACAAATAATCATGTCAGTATACTGTTGAGCCATAAACGCCATCGTAAATTATTAATGAGGACAGGAACACGATGTATCGCGACACGAAACTCTTTCGTAAACAAGAGAAGAAACAAAGAAATAACAGCGGAATAATTTCCCGAGCGAGATCGACATTCATAAAAAAATACAAGTATACGATGTGTACAACGTGCGAGAGAAACAGGATCTCTTCAGCCGCGAAGAAATGACATGTGTAATGCACGACAACATATACGTGCCGATGACGAAGAAAGGATCTTGCGAATGTTCGAAGAAAATCCAGGAAGCAGTGTGCGCCGTGCAGCTCATGCGCTCGGTTACTCGCGATACGTGGTGCACCGTACTTTACGTCAGAACGCGTTGCACCCGTATCATTTTCAGCGAGTTCAACAGCTCCTTGCGAGGGATGCAGAACAACGCATCTATTTTTGTGAAGGTATTGTAATTATTTTCATTCGATAGTTGCGATAGTTTTCAAGGTATATTAATTAATAATAATTAAACAAAACGCAAACAGGGTTCCTCGCACAATGTAGGCGGAATTTGTTATTTCCCGACCGAATTTTATGGACGGACGAGGCGACGTTCACACCAAACGGAATATTTAATTCCCGCAATTTTTTATTGTGGCAAGAAAAAACTCCGCATGCCATTCGCCAAACTTCGTTTCAACATCGTTGGTCTATAACTGTGTGGGCAGGAGTAATCATGGACAGAGTGGTAAGTAGTCGTATGCGTTAGAAAATTTTCCTTCTGTAGCTTTCTTTAAATGTTTTCGCATGGTTTTCAGATTGTGCCATATTTTTTCCCGCCACGTCTCAATGGGGAAATATACGCCGACTTTCTTCAAAATCAGTTACCTCTACTCCTCGCGGACGTCCCTCTTCGCGTACGAGCAGATATGAGTTACCAGTTAGACGGAGCTCCTGCACACTTTTCCCGTCAGGTTAGGCAATTTTTAAATGTGCATTTTCCGGAAAGGTGTATAGGTCGAGGGGGCCTATTGCTTGGCCGCCACGGTCACCCGACCTTAATGTGTTAGATTTTTTTATTTGGGGTTACATTAAAAATTTAATTGAGAATTAGCGTGATAATAGAGAAGATGAAGTACGCGAAGCGATTTTAGCGGCCTTCGAATCTATCACGCCGGAAATGGCATATCGTGCCACGCGTAGCATAATTCATAGAGCAGAATTATACTTGCAAGAACGAGGAGAACATTTCGAACAACTGTTGCATTAAAAAATAAGAGTGAATTAGGCCTAATGGGGAAACCACTTTAAAAAAACGCGCCATGCTATCTACCGCATGGTGGTGAGGGGAATGATAGGGCCGCTACATTTTCTTGAAATAAAATAATTTCATTAAAAACACGAAACAATTATCGATTGATACGAGCATCACGCCGATCCCAACATCACGCGTCGCTTCCGCCCGCCGCTCTCGCGCGTACTCCGGCTCTCATCGCGCGATCATACTTCGTTACCATATGACATTTGCCATTTGTGCGCCATTGCCGCTTGTAACAAACTTGTTACAGCCCCGCGCGCTTCTATTTGGCGGTAGGCGGGCTTAATATGATAATTTTTAATAATTAATTACTCGATAATTAGTGCGAAAATTGCAAAGTGGTACAGGACTTTTCTTTTCAGTTCACTGTGCTCTATCAGCTCACGAGCGTTGGTCCGCTTCATGCCGGACACCCTGTATGTTTCACCTTTTTACTGAAAAGAAGATGTCAGGTTCTTATCTTCGCCAGTGATGATTGTAAGGATAAAGAAGAGACGTTTAAAATATTTTTCGACCTTAACTGGCCATTTAATGGTAATAATCAATCTCCACTACGTTTCAACCCTTGTTTTGGGTCCTTCTCAAGTGAGGTACAAATAATCAAAACAACTTTTCACCTTTTTACGCATTTGTGGAAATCAATAGATTCTCGATATACTCTCGATCACCATTTCCGTACCTAAATGTCCTAAGTCATCGTGACAGCTCTTAATTACATTGTTTTCCATACAGTCAGGCACGCAAAATAAAAGTTTCCCGTCGTCCATTTTCTTATACACTAGTCCATCACGCAATTCATAA